>NW_027227124.1:0-19325 GCF_037783145.1 Equus przewalskii
CTGGTGTCTCTGAATTCATGTGTAACACTCAGCATAGCCTTTCTTCCTTTGATTGTAACACTCCACCATGAAGTCTCAGACTTCTTGTGTAACACTTACACTACACTGGTATCTGTGACTTTCTGTGCAAGCCTCTTCCAAGTGTCTCTGACATGGTGTGTAATATACACCAAGGTATCTCTGACTTCCTGTGTCACATTCGACATTCTGTCTCTTACTTTGTGTGTCACATGTCCTGTGGCATCTCTCACTCCCTGCATAACACTCACCCAGGTGTCTGTGACTTCACTTGCAACACTTTCTTTGGCATCTCTGACTTCATGTGTCACACTCTCTCATGTGCCTTAGATATGTGCACCACACTGTCATTGCCTTCTAACTTCTTGTGTAAAACTCTACATGACATCTCCAACTTTGACTGTCACACACCACCTGGCTTCCCTGACTTCGTGCATATCAATCTTTGAGGTGTCTCTGACTTCATGTGTCACACTTCAACTATGGTTTCTGACTTGGTGTATCACACTCCCCATGGAGCCTGTGACTTCGTGTTTCACAGTCCCCCTGTCATCTCTGAATTTGTGCATAACCCTCCACCTGTCATCTATGATGCCATGTGTCACACTCTTCCTGGCATCTCTGAGTGGTGTCATACTCCCTCTCCCATCTCTGAGTTTATGTCTCACATTCTTACTGCCATCTATCGCTTTGTGTGTAACACTGCCAGAGGTGTCTTGTACCTGGTGTATAACAGTCCCCCTGGCTTCTCTTAATTTGTGTGTAACATTCCCCAACGTGTCACCGACTTCGGTGTCACAATCAAACTTTCATCTCCAACTCCGTGTGTCCTACTCCCCGTGGAGTCTTTGACTTCCTGTGGCACACTACCCTTGGCATCTCTGACATCTTGTGTAACACACCCCCTTGTGGTCTCTGACTTCCTCACTAAAACTCCCCCAGGCGTCACTGACTTCTTGTGTAACACTCCCCTTGACGTCTCTGACGTCATGCATAAAACTCCCCCTGGCATCTCTGACTTCCTGCGTAAGACACCCATTGGTTTCTTTGACTTCGTGGGTAACACTCCCCCATGGCTTCTCTGGCTTCATGTGTAAGAGTCCCCTGGTGTCTCTGACTTCGTGCATCCCACACCCCCTGGCGTCTCTAACTTCGTTTGTTATGCACACAATGGCATCTCTGTGTTCATGTGTAACAATCCAGGTGTCATCTCTGACTTCGTGTGTAACACTCCATGGCATCTCGGACTTCGTGTATAACAATCCACATTCCATCTCTGACTTCGTGTATCACAGTCTCCCTAGCATCCCTGACTTCGTGTATAATACTCCCCCGTGGTCTCTCTCACTTCATGTGGAACACACGCCATGGCATCTCTGACTTCCAGTGTCACACTCCCTCTTGTGTTTCTGAGTTCATGCATCAGATTCTCCCTGACATCTATAACTTAATGTTTCACCCTCCCACTGGTGCCACCGACTTCATGTATAACACTCCATGTGGCGTCTCTGACTTCCTATGTGACAGTCTCCCTGGTGTCTTTGACTTTGTGCATAACACTCCCCATTGGCGTCTCTCACTTAGAGAGTCACACACTCTCTCGTGTCTCTGACTTCCTGTGTAAGACTACCCCTGTTGTTTCTGACTTCGTGTGTCACACACCACCGGGCGTCTCGGACTTCGTGTGTAACAATCTAAATTGTGTCTCTGAGTTCACATGTAACATGCCCCCTGGCATCTCTGATATCGTGTGTCGCAAACCCCAGTGTCTCTACTTTGTGTGTTCCACTCCTCTGTTTCATCTCAGACTTCTTGTGTCACACTCTGCCTGTTGTCCCTGACTTTGTGTATCACAAACCCCAGTGTCTCTGACTTCATGTTTCACACTTCGTTGGCATCTGTGACTTCATCTGTCACCCACACCCTGGTGTCCCTGAATTCCTGTGTTACCCTACCCCCTGGCATTTCTGACTTCTTGTGTCACATTCCCCCTGGCGTCTCAGATTCATATGTAACAGTCCACCTGCCACCTCTGACTTCATGTGTCACACTTCCCCTTGCATCTGTGAATTCATGTGTCACACTCCACCGGCATCTATGACTTCACATATAACAATCCCCTTGCTGTCTCTGACTTCGTGTGTCATACTCTGCCTGGCATCCCTGAGTTCCTGTATCACACTCCCCTGGAGACTCCGACTTTGTGTGTAACATAGCCCCTGGCATCTCTGACTTTGTATGTCACACACTTCCTGCTGTCTCTGACTTATTTTGTAACACTCCGCGTGGTGTATATGACTTCATGTGTAGCATTCCATGTGGCATCGCAGACTTCGTGTGTAGCACACACCCCGGTGTCTCTGACTTGACATGTAACACTCAATTTGTCCTTTCTGCCTTCCAGTGTAACACTACCTTATGGAGTCTTGGACTTCTTGTGCAAAACTCACACTGATGCCTCTGATTTCATGTGAGTTTTTTTTTTAAATATTTGCTAGATGTTTGTCTACATGTGCGTTCAAGGGTCTCTCTCACTGTGGATGCAAAAATCCTCTGAGAACGTAGGCAGGGGACTACCTTATATTATATCCATATTTAGAAAAGAACTCATGAAGTTGATATTTTCAGATATCTGGTAAAGTAGTCACTTAGCTTCTGAGTGGTGAGTGCTCTTATTTCTTTTCCTACTTGCTTTTTTTAAGTAAATGCTTACAAATCAATTTTCGATGTGATTGATTTCTTATTTTCAATGACTCGGTCAGGTGCATCCAATGCAGACAGCCCCCCTACTGACCCATATTTGGCAGATATTGTGAGCTAGAAGACAACCTTTGTTGTATAAAGCTACTGAGATTTTGGGGGTTCCTAACCATTACAGTGTAACCTACCATATTATGGCTGATACTGTTGGCAATGAAATAATCTTTCATATGACATCATCAGAAAGCAAAACATTGCTCCTCAATGGTCTTAATGAATGTACGGAGAAGTATGTGATAATAAATGGGCAGTGAAAATTCGTACATTCTTTTAATCAACCTAGCAAAAGATGTTTAAAGCATAAGCAGGTACATTTAAACCCAAACCATTTGAACATATTTTGAGAAAATTTTTGTCTGATGACAATACAACATATCTATATTTTTTCTTGCCATATGAGGAAAGCTGTGTAAAATATTTCTGATACTCTCATACATGATTCCATACTCCCACCAAACCCACTACTTTTTCCACAGCATGCATTTCATTTATATTTTATGATATTCAAAAGAACATATATTTTTCATATTTATTTTTGAATAAGTATGTAACTGAATATTTTTATTTCTTCTATAACATCAAATGTGGTCTTTCAAAATTAACTGATACACTTTTCATTCTAAATTTGTAAAAATTTGAACAGTGGATAAATATAGAACAGAAGTTTAACATAAAATATTTCTAAAGAGAACCTTTTTGGCTTTTTAAAACTGAAACTTTTAGTGAGAGCTCCTAACTTCTCAAAGCATGAGTGGGGATCTGTAATTCATACCACCAGATCTTTTACCCAGTGGCATATTCAGATAATCCAAAATCTTCAGAAAGAAAATATTTTTGTAAATGAGATATATATGTACTTTTCTTGGTAAGGAAGACTGGTCCTGAGCTAGCATCTGTGCCAATCTTCCTCTATTTTGTATGTGGGACACTGCCACAGCATGGCTGACAAGCGATGTGTAGGTCCACACCCAGTATCTGAACCCAAGAACCCCAGACCACCAAACTGGAGCACGCAAACCTAATCACTATGCACCTGGGGCAGCCCCAATATATGACATATTTTAATGACATCATTTATTAAATTTACATCAGTTATAGCTATATAATCCCAATAAGTTATCTCAACATATTGCTGAAAATATGAATTTCACTCAATAATTTAGGATGTTGTTGTTAGTGCCATGGAGTAGATCCTGACTCCTAGCAACCCTGTGTACAGCAGACTGAACTCTGCCTGGTCTTTGTGCACCATCCTCTCCCCTTCTGGTGCTGTATCAGACAATGTTCTCCTTCTATTTATAGGGTTTTCATGGCCAATTTTATTGCAAGTGGGTGGTCAGGTCCTTCTTCCTGGTCTGTCTTAATGAAGAAGCTCCACTGAAACCCGTCCACCATGGGTGACCTTCCTGGTATTTGAGATACTGGTGGCATAGCATTCAGCATAACAGTAACATGCGTCCACCGCTGTAAGACAACTGACAAATGGGTGGTGTGGCTCCCTGACTGGGAAATGGACCCAGGCCATGGTGCTGAGAGTGACAAATCTTAAGCACTAGACCGCCAGCGCTGGCTAATTTAGGGTGAGTCTCAGCAATTTCCTATGCATATCCTGAATAAAATAATCATCTCTTCATGATTTTCTTGATGGCACCTTTTATTTGCTCAATTCTGAGACCATAGAAAATAGGGTTGAAGAGTTGGGGCATTGTGGAATAGAAAACAGAAAGGACGATGTCCCAGATGGTGGCAGAGATTGCAGGTGGCGTAGGTACATGTAAAATCATGAGCTAAAGAAGACAGACACCAGGAGGACGTGAGGGACACAAGTAGAAAAGGCCTTTGTTCTTTCTACTCCAGGCTAAGTCCTCAAAACTGGCTCACATAATAAACTCACCCTAATTTTGATTTATAGATTGGTTATGGATTATTTTAATCAGTACATGCAAATTTGTGCCCTTCAATGGTCAGGGTTTTTTTTTTTTTAACGCATATTTGATAGTAAATACAGACTTTTAATAATGAATAAGCTGTCACATTATAAAAGTATTCTTATCACTAATTATTTATGTATGTGGCTTCTGGTGCAGTGGAGAAAATTTCACCCTCATTATCAAGATATTACCTGTAGATTTTTAATCATTGAAATAAAAATTCTTATGTTCTGGATATTTTTTGAGGTTCTTTAGCTAGAGGGAAAAACCAATAACTTGAGTGATTAAGAGCATGGCTTGGATTTCTTATCTGGATAAAAATACTGGTTTCCATCAGTGTGTGAAGTGGGCATTTTATACTATAGACTCAGTCTCTCTATCTTTATCAAACTGAGAAGAATGTACTCTCTCTCATAGCACCTGGTCTGGATTAGATAACTCAATGTGTAAACACACTTAGGAAAGTGCCCAGAATATCATAAAAGCTCCTTAGATGTCCCCTATCACTTTCAGAAATATTGCTATTATTATTTTTGTGTTCCATTATTTTCAAGTCAGATATTATTGTCAGACATTATCTAAATAAAATTTATATACCAATAAAAATCTCTCAGGGGTACTATTGCATCCACTTTTCACAGAGAGCAAAAAGCCTGACCAAGTTTAACAGCTGCCACTTCATCATAACAAGCTGCCTCTCTTTGGTTCTCACACATGTGCTGCTTTCAACAGACAGCTGGGAGTTGGCCAATTCAATACCTCTATAGGTTTCCAAAAGAATGCCTCATACTTTTATAATGATGAGCTAATTATAATTTCCCCCATGTAAGTTTCATGTATGGTTATATAAGGCCTATGTAGCATGCGTCCAAAACATTTTTAAGCAGGACAAATTCTCCTATGAAAGCCACAGGACTTTGTCTCCAGAATAAGGAAATAGGAGGTTTGGGAAATACCATCACCACTTACGAAGCAGGTGAAGTTGAAGATATACTTCACCCAAGGTGTGTTTACTTCAGCTGTAAAAACAGGCTAATGATGTGAACTTGTTATGATCAATTTTAGCAAGATATGCACATACCCTGATTTATTCCTTGAGCCAGTAACTCAGTACCTATAGGCCAGGACTGTTGGGAGTAATAAATGAAAAAAAAAGAAGCCATCACAAAACTACAAAAATAGAAATACATATTTTTACTCTTCCTCACCAAACTAATGTTTTCCCATTGTCTTGTGTAATAAGAAGTCGTGTGTGTGTGTGTGTGTGTATAGAATTGATTTAATACATAAGAGTAACACTTGGCTTTTCACACAAAATAATAATTTGCACTTTTTCCAGCCTGATTTGCCCCATGTGTTATGCACACCTTTTACCTTCAAATGTTTTCTTTTGTATCGATGAAGTTATTTCTGCACGTTTCATTTATTCTTCACAACGTCTGTCTGAAGTTACATTTGATGTCCCATATTATGTTCAGAAATAAGAAAACTGAGGCTAAGGGAGATTAAAGTTTTAACACTCACACAACAGAACTGTTAAACTTATTATGCACCTTTCAATTTATATAAAAAGGGAATATACGCTATGTACTTTTAATTTGTATATCTCTTTCAATTCAGCAAGTTTTACACTTTAAATTCATGCAGTTTATTGTATGAAATTATATTCTAATAAGTTAGAGTTAGAAAGTTCTCATACTGCATGCTTCAGAATTGAATCCAGAGCACAGGCAGCTGAGTCACACCTGGGAGATATGTCTTATAACTAAGATGAAAGCAAAGTGTCATGTACGGATATAGAACTGTGAAGTTAAATTAAGGGAATTTCCATTTGATAAACTATTTTTTGCATAAACTATGAGATTAGTCTACATATATAAATGGAGTAAACTATCATATGTTGATTGAAGAGAGAAGTGCAATACAGCTGAACACAGCATCATGGATGAGCTTTAGAAACACAAGGTAGAGAGTTGTGGCTGAATATAGACTCATGAGGAGCCCAGCAGAAATCAGAACTCCCCACCATACTATCTCATTAGATAACAAAGGCATTTTATTACCATTTGCTATAAGGTTGGCTTGGAATGCAGCAATAGCTAACTAAAGACAAGATTGAACAGAACAGAGGGCAATTATAATAATCTGCTTCTTATACTTTGAGGCACTTGTTCTGATATTTAAAGCTAGCATCCACGATTACTCTGTTGTTGAAGTTTATATCAGATAACTGTATTAAAATTCTACTCCACTGAGGCTTCTTTCCAGGCAAGCAGGAGAGGTTGGAAGGACATGCAAGTTTTGTGTAAAACTTGTGACTCTGAATCACATGGATGGAGAGGACTGCAAGTTCTCTAGAGAGTCTAGTTGACCATGAAGATATATGCATGTTATATAAAGGATGATATTGACATTGCTATTCATGGTCCATTTAGTGGTTATGACAAAATTTTTATTTTATTTAGAGTCATGGAAGGGGTATTAATTATAGGCAGCACTGACAATTTCCAAGATGAAAAGGAAGATAATCCACTAAAAAAGATTAAACCCACAGACCTATCCTCCATCCCAATGAAAAAACCTACTTACACATGGGCATCAATCTTCCAGACTTCAAGGTGTAGATGTGTAGCTGGAAAAAGAATTATTTTACTTAGTAATACAAAGTATAATTTAAAATTATTCTTTGTTTTATTTAAGCTGCACTCTGACTCAAAGGCCAAATTAAATCAATCTATTTATTCCAATTTATGTTTGCAGACTCCACTTGGAGTCATGTATTTGATAATCGTTTTGCCAGTTATTATGGTAGGCACTGTGGACACATATCTGAATAAGAGAACAGGATCCTAATAAGGAGAATAAAACTCAGTTACTGTCTATGAATCACGTTATATGTTAAAGTCTACATTATCAGGATAGGAAGTTAAGGTAGTGACATAAAAAGGTATGCCATACACAAATGTGAAAAACAGTGGCTTTTCACTTCCTCTTCTTATAAAATTATACAAATTGCCTTGGTTGTCAATTGCAGGTTTTTGTCATATGACAAATGCAACTTGTGACTATTCTTTCTGGAAAACAACAGAAACGTTACTTCAGATAATATGTCGTTAGAGAAGTAATTATTCTTAAGAAATCCATGCTGCCCCACGAAAGAAAAAGGAATTTCCAACAGTTACTAATACAAAGTTGGCAAACTTTTTGTTAAGCAGGAAAGTACAGATGGGAAAACCGCCTATATGTCAAACTAAGCAGAAAGCTTAAAAAGTGAGTTACTTAAATTGTATAAAATTTTGAAGTCAAAGAAATGGACACTCATGGAAAAAATAGAAGAAGCAAGTTCTACTTCCACCATCTGATCTAAGAATGGTGGAAGAAAACACTTTCTGGCCCTGAAACATTTAGTCCTGCAATCAAGGCCACTTCTTCAGACCCAGGACAATTAGTCCTTTTAGAGCTGCGGATGGCTCAAAGAATGTGTCCAGCGCCCCCTTTACGTCTTTATTCCTCAGACTGTAGATGAAGGGGCTCAGCATCGGTGTGACCACGGCGTACATTACTGAAGCTGTTGCATTGGGTGTGAGCTGTGGGTAGCAGCAGGGCTGAGCTACACTCCTAGGCTTGTACAATAAAATAAGAAGACAACTGAGAGGTGAGATGCACAGGTGAAAAAGGCTTTATACTTCCGCTGAGCTGATGAGATTCCACAAAAGGAGAAAATTATCTTAGAGTGTGAGTAAATTATGCCAGCAAGGGGACCACCAGCCAGGAGCACAGCCACAAAATGCATCACCATGTCATTGAGAAAAGTGTCAGAACAGGCATTTTGAACCACCTGAGTGAGTTCACAGAAAAATTGGGGGACTTCCAAGTCTGAACAGAAAGAAAGTCACAACACCATTAAGCTTTGTGACAAGGAATACAAGGCACTCATGATCCAGGACACCAGGACCACCAGTCTACAGAGCTGGGGGTTCATGACCATCATGTAGTGCAGGGGGTGGAAAATGGCTACAAACCAGCCATAGGCAATTACTGTCAGAAGAAAGTCATCTAGTCCTGCAAAGAATATGTAAAAATACACGTGGGTGATGCAGCCTTCATAGGTTATGCCTTTGCTCTGGGTCTGCATGTTCAGCAGCATCTTTGGGATGGTGGTGGAGGTGAAACAGGTGTCTACAAAGGACAGGCTGGAGAGGAAGAAGTACATGAGTGTGTGCAGGTGGGAGTCAGAGATGGTGGTCAGGATGATAAGCAGGTTTCCAAAAACAGTGATCAGATACATGGAGAGGAAAAGCTGAAATATGAAGGGCTGTAATTCCAGTTCCTCTGAAAGTCTGAGAAGAAGAATTTCTGAAAAATGTGTGTCATTCTTTGGCTTCACATTTTGGAAGTGACTACCAGGAAATAGAAAAAATAAATGACTAATTTTCACACAAGCAGGGACTAGTAACCTACCATAAATGCTACCTTTATATTTTATAATCATTAAATAAGTCTCAATATTTGGCGTATGGTCTGGTCTCCATTTGAGCATCCTTAATGCTATTTCTCATTAGGAATTCCTTTTCCACTGTCAACTTGTTCCACAAGCATAATGTATACTACTGTTTTATTAAGTATCTTTCATGAATTGAGGAATATATATCAAATATAGACCATCATCCAGGCACTGACCAGAGTATAGAATGCTGAAAAGCAAAAATCCCTACAATCTAGTGATAGAGAAAGAATATAATCAAATAAAAATAATAGTATAACATACCCGAGGGTGACAGATACTATGAAGAAAAGGAAGCATGTACAAAGAGCAGAGTGAATAGGGGTTTATTTTTTATTAGGAGTTCAGGCAAGACCTGAAAACAAGGTGACATTTGAACAGACGAGAAAGAGGAGTGACAAGGAGACACAAGCTTACCTGGGAAAGTGTGTGCCTGGCAGAAGGAACAGCCAGTGCAAAGACCTTGAGGAAGATGGTTGTTTTAGAGAATCAAGGCTCAAAATGAGAAAGAGTGTAGTTCTGGCCACTTTACAACCTTGATTAATTTACATCCTTTATGCCAAGCAAAAATAATAAAAGAGAAAAAAGAAATTTGTCCAAAAGGCAAAGGGAGTGATAAATTTATGGTGTGAAATACCTTACAGATTGAACACCCCAAGTGAAAAATGACCAAAGGAAATAAACCAGTAATTCCCAAAATGAGATATACAAAATACAACCAAAATTGGGTATTTCTAATACTAAACATTAGAAGACTCACTTTTTCTGTGCCTATTCTACATTTATTGGACCAGTTCGTTTTTATATGGTTGGGTAGAACATGAGGCAAGCCCCTTTATCATTTCTCTTATGTGGCGTCTTTTCTTTGTTTTTCTTGTACTTTGAGTATTGATCTCATTTTTGATCAATCCAATAGGCACACTATAATCCCAGCCATGGTCCTTAGCAAAGGCCCCCTCTGACTATGCCCTATAAAATCCTGCACTCAATAGGGCAATTCCATCCTTTACACTGAAGAACTTTCTTCAGATGATTTACCCCTGAGGACATTATGTCATACACACATTTATTTCACTGTACTCTGCCTTTGAAATTATATCACAAATATCAAATGAGCAAGAACTCATTTGGTTTCTTCATGTTTGTATTTTCACAAGTGTATGTAAATATATGTTCACTTATATAGCAACAAATTTAAGTGAATGTGAAGTTATGAAAAAAGGGCATGGTAGGGAGAACAAAACCAGGTTAAATAGAGTGATTTCAAACAACTATATTCAGAAAATTGAGTGGAGCATCAAAAAGTAAGCGAAAGAAGATATAAAGAAGCAATAGTTTAATGACATCTGCATGGATTAGTAATTAAATTCCCTAAGGCGTAGACATCAAAGTATATAATATAAACTGTTCCTGAGCATTGTGGCATATAGCAGACACTCAGTTAGTATCTATTGAAACAATCAGGACTTAGGCTTCAATACATAGCTACATTTAGTATATGGCAAGGTTGTATTTCAATTTATTTGGAAATACTGAATTGTTGAATAAATGTTGGCACAAATGGATATCTGCCTGGAAGAAAGTAAAGTTGTTCTCCTCCTTCAGTCATGTTACAAAAAAATCAAGGAGTTACCTACTCACTGTGGGAGTAACCAACACTTTTGAGTGAACATCTAAAGAAACTGTGTACTAACATCTACAAGTGGGCCAAATCATCTTAATTAAGGTAAGAAACTCAGATGTGTGAAGACAGACATAGTAACTAAATAAAAGTTAAAATATTTTAATGGCCAATATATTTTCCAAATATCTGTTGAGATACGTAAATTTTTAAAATTTATTTGAAAGGCTGATAATGGAACAACAACATGGATATACTATTTGGGCATATAAAATTATTAGGCCAATCAAAATGGTGACCAAATATACGACTCTTAAACTCAACTTGATACTAGTTTTGGGGAAACACTTAAAGAGCTGTCCTGTTGATTGAGCTTAAAACTTTTAAACAGATAGCAATGGGGTGCTCTAATTTTTCTGAGAGAAGTGAAAAGTGTTATAACTTCAGGGAAGCAATCTAAAGAATGGTATAAATGTTAAAAGTATAGATATTCTTTCTCTCAGACTGCGTCAATCTCAGCACTATTGACATTCTGGGCCAGATCATTCTCTGTCATGGAGTCTGTCCTCGGCATTTAGTTTCTTTAGAGAATCCCTGGTCTCCACTCACCTCTCCTCTGCGGGACAGCAAAATATTTCTACAAATATTACTCAATATAACTCACACACCACCTGGTGTCTCTGACTGCATGTGTAACACTCCCCGTGGCATCTCGGACATCGTGTGTCACACTCCCCCTGTCCTCTTTGACTTCATGTGTCACTCTCCCACTGGTATATCTGGCTTCGTGTGTACCACTCCTCCTCGTGTCCTTCACATCGTGCATAACACTCCCCCTTAGGTCTCTGACTTCGTTGTAACACTCCCCCTGGCATCTCTGACATCGTGTGTCACAGTCCCCGTGAAGACTCTGACATCATGTGTAACACTCCCTGTGGCATCTCTGACTTTGTGTATAACACTCGCCGTGGCGTCCCTGACTTCGTGTGTCAGACTCTACCTGTCGTCTCTGACAACGTGTGTCACATTCCCTGTGGTGTCACTGACTTCATTTGTAACACTCCCCCTGTCATCTCGGAATTCACGCATAACAGTCCCACTGGTCTCTCTGACATTGTGGGTAACACTCCCCCTGTTGTCTTTGACTTCGTGTGTAACACTCCCCTGTGGAGTCTCTGACTTTGTAACACTCTCCATGGCGTCTCCAACAAAGAGAGTCATTTTCCTGCTGGTGTCTCTGACTTCATGTGTAAGACTCCAGCTCATGTCTCTGACTTCATGCATCACACTCCCCATGTGGTGTCTGACTTCATGTGTCCCACAACACCTGGCATCCCCCACCCTGTGAAACACCCCACCTGGTGTCTCTGACTTCATATGTAACACTCCACATGGCGCCTCTGACGTCATCTGTAACACTCCTCCTCGCATGTCTGGCTTCGTATGTTACTATCCCCCTCGTGTCTCTGATTTCGTGTGTAGCACTCTCCCCTGGCGTCTCTGACTTCTCATGTAACACTCCACCAGGTGTCTCTGAAATCGACTGTAACACTCCTCCTCGCATCTCGGGCTTCATGCGTTAGTATTCCCCTTTTGTCTCTGATTTCATTTATCACACTCCTCCTGCCTTCTGTGAAGTCGTGTGAAACACTCCCCATTGCGTCTCTGACTTTGTTTGCCCACTGCCCGTGGGGTCTGTGAATTCGTGTGTAACACACACCCTGGTGTCTCTGACATCATGGGTAACACTCCTTTTGGGGTCTCTGACATCATACACAACACTCTCTCCTGGCGTCTCTGACTTCATGTGTAACACACCTCCGTGGCACGTCTGAGTTCGTGAGTAATACTCCCCCTGGTCTGTGAATTCATGGGTAACACTTCCCCTGGCTTCAGAGACTTCGTGTGTAACACTCCTCATGGTCTCTCTGACTTTGTGTGTAAAACTCCGCATGGCATCTCTGACTCTGTGCGTAACACACCCCCTGGTGTCTCTGACATTGTGTGTAATCCTCCATGTGCCATTTGACTTCATGTGTCAGACTCCCCCTGGCATCTCTGACTTCCTGTGTTATACTCCCCGGGGTGTCTGTGATTTCATGTGCCACAAACCACCTGTTGTCTCCGACTTCATGCATCGCACTCCCTGGCATCTCTAATTTCCTTTGTAATACCCACACTGACGCCTCTGACTTCGTGAGTCATTCTTCCCCTGGGTTCTCAGACTTCATATGTCATACTTACTCTGGAGTCTTGACTTCGTATGTCACACTCCCAGTAGCGTCTCTGACTTCACGTGTAACACACACCCTGGTGTCTCTGACTTGTGTGTAAGACTACCCTTGGTGTGTCTGACTTATGTCACCCTCCACCTGATGTCTCAGATTTTGTCTGTACCGCTCCCTGTGGTGTCTCTGATTTCGTGTGTCACACTCTGCCTGGCATCCCTGACTTCGTGTGTCACACTACCCCTATCGTTTCTGACTTCGGGTGTAACACAGCCGGTGGCATCTCTGCCTTCATGTGTCACCCTCTCCATTGTGTCTTTGAGTTTGTGAGTCACACTTGCCCTGTCATCTCTGACTTCGTGTGGCACACTGCAACTTGGGTCTCTGATTTTGTGTGTCAAATTCCATCTGGCATCTCTGACTTTGTGTGTTATACTCCCAATGGTGTCACTGACTTTTTGTGTAACACGCCGCGTGGCATTTCTGACTCCGTGCGTATCACTCCCTGTAGTGTCTCTGACTGCGTGTGTAACACTCCACGTGGCATCTCTGACTTCATGTCTGACACTCCCCGTGGCACATCTCACATTGTGTGTAACCCTCCACATGGCATTTCTTCCTTCCTGTGTTACTGACCCCAGTGGCTTTTGGGCTTTGTTTGCAACACTCCCCCTGCTGTCTCTGACTTTGTATATAACACTCCCTTTGGTGCCTCTGACATCATATGTCACACTTCAGCTGGCGTCTGTATTCGTGTGTCACACTTCCAGTGGCGTCTTTGACTTCACCTGTCACACACACAAGGGTGCCACTGATTTCCTGTGTAACACTACCCCTGGTGTTTCTGACTTCGTGTGTCACACTCCCAATGGTGTAACTGACTTTGTCTGTAACACACCTCCAGGTGTCTCTATGTTCATGCATAATTCTGTCCGTCATCTCTGACTTCACACGTAACACTCTGACTGGTCTCTCTGACGTCCTGTGTAACACTCCCCCGGTGTCTTTGAATTTGCTCGTAACACTCCACCTGGTGTGTTTGATTTTGTGCCTAACACTACCTCATCACGTCTCTGACTTCGTCTGTAAGAGTCCCCCTTTCATCTTTGTCTTCGTGTGTAGCACTCCCCCGTCATCTGTGACTTTGGGCGTAACATTCCCCCTGTCGTCTGTGACTGCGTGTGTAACACTTCCCCGTGGCATCTCTGAAATCTGGCATCATACTGCCTGTTGCGTCTCTGATGTTGTTGTGACACTCCCCCTGTCCTCTCTGACTTCTTCTGTAACTCTTCCCCTGGCGTCTCTGACATCGTGTGTCACACTCCCCCTGTCATCTATGACGTCATGGGTATAACTGCATGTAGCGTGTCTGAATTCGTGTGTCACAATTCCCCTGGTGTCAGTGACTTTATCTGTAACACTGGCCCTGGCATCTCTTACTTCGTGTTTCACACGCCCCCTGGGGTGTCTGAGACCATGTGTAATTATCCCCATGGCGGCTCTGACTTTGCGTGTCACACTCCTGGTGGCATCTCTGACTTTGTGTGTCACACTCCCCTTGGTGTCACTGACTTCGTGTGTAGCACTCCACCTGGTGTCTTTGACTTTTTGCATAACACTCCCCTGTGGCATCTGTGACTTTGTGTGTCACTCTCTCCCAGGTGTCTTTGACTTCGTGTGTAACACTCCACCTGGTATCTTTAACTACGTGCAAAACACTCCCCCTGGTGTCTTTGATTTCATTCGTATCATTGCCCCTGGCATGTCTGACTTCCTGTTTAACCCTCCACCTGTAGTCTTGTGTCACACTTCCCCTCGTGTCTGACTTCATTCATCACATTCCCCCTGCCGTCTATTGCTTCATGTGTTACACTCACACTGGGGTCTCTGACATCGTGTGTAACGCTCTCCCAGGCTTCTCTGACCTCATGTGTAACGTTCCCAGTGTCATCTCTGACTTCATGTGTCTTTGTGTCTTACTCGCCATGGCGTCTCTGACTGCCTAAGTAAGACTCCCCCTTGTGTTGTTGACTGTGTGCCTAACACACCCCTGTGGCATCTCTGACTCCATGTGTAACAGTCTCCCAGGCAGCTCTGACTTCGTGTGTAACATTCCCAGTGTCATCTCTGATTTCACGTGTCACCCTCCAGCTGTTGCCTCTCACATCGATTGTCGCAAATCCAATGGTGTGATGGACATCATGCATTACAATACCCCATGGCATCTCTGACTTCATGTGTCACAAGCCCCAAGTCACCTCAGAATTCGTGTGTCACTCTCCCCTGGGTGTCTTTGACTTCGTGAGTATCATTCCCCCGTGGCTTTGTGTGTCACACACTCTATGTTATCTCCGAATTAGTGTGTCACTCTCTCCCTGGCGTCTTTAACTTTGTGAGTAACATCCCCCCTAGTGTCTTTGAGTTCGTTTGTAAGACTCCCCTTGGCGAATCTGACATCGTGTTTAACACTCCACCTGTAGTCTCTGTGTTCGTGTGTCACACTCACCCTGGTCTCTAACTTCATGTGTAACACTCCCTGATGTCTCTGACATGTTGTCCAACTCTGCACCGTGGCGTCTCTGCTTTGTGTGTAACACTCTCCCAGGCGTCACTGACTTGGTGTGTAACACTCCCCTGATGTCTCTGACTTCGTGTGTCACAGCCCCCTTGGAGTCTTTGACATCGTGTGTAAGACTCCATGTGCCGTCTCTGACTTCTTGTGTAACAGTCCCACTGGTGTCTCTGACTCCGTGTGTAACACTCCACTTGGTGTCTCTGAATTCATGTGTAACGCTCCCTCGGCCATCTCTGACTTCATGTGTAACACCCAACGTGGCATCTCTGACATCGTGTGTACTGTTCTACATGGCATCTCTGAATTTGTGTATCACACTCCCCCTGTCGTCTCTGACATCATGTGTCAGTCTACACCTTGGGTCTCTGACTTCATGTGTCACACACCCCCTGGTGTTCAGACTTCGAGTGTAATACACTATGTAGTGTTTCTGACTCTGCGTGTAACCTTCACCCTGGTGTCTCTCACTCCCTGTGTAACACTCCACATGGCATCTCTGCCTTCCTGTGCCACAATCCCTGTGGCGTCTCTGCCTTCATGTGTATCAATACCCATGGTGTGTTTGACTTCATGCATAACACTCCCCCTGGTGTCTCTAGCTTCATGTGTAACACTCCACATGGCATTTCTTCCTTCGTGTGTAACACTCCCCCATGGAGTCTCGGACTTGGTGTGTAACACTCCACATTGTGTCTCTCACTTGGTGTGTAACACAACCCATGGTGCCTCTAGCTTCGTGTTTAACACTCCAAGTGGCACCTCGGACTTCGTGTGGTACACACCCTCTGGTGTCTCTGACTTCACGTGTAACACCCAATGTGGCCTTTCTGCCTTTGAGTGTAAGACTCCCCTGTGGTGTCTCAGACTTCTTTTGTAACACTCTGACGGGCGTCTCCGATTTCATGTGTCACACTACCCCTGACGTGTTCGACTTCGATTGTAACACTCGTGGTGGTGTCTCTGAATTCGTGAGTCACAATCTGCCTGGCGTCTTCTGACTCTGTCACACTTCACCTGTCGTCTCTGACTTCATGTGTAAAACTCCCTGTGGTGTCTCTGACATCGTCAGTCACAAACACCCTCGTGTCTCTGACTTCCTGTGTAACACTCCCCCTGGCATCTCTGACATCGTGTGTAGCACTCCACATGGTGTCTCTGACTTCGTGTGTCACACTCTGCATCACGTCCCTGACCTCGTGTATCATACTCCCCGTGGCTTCTCTAACATCATGCGTAACACTCACCCTGTCGTCTCTGACACTGTGCGTAACAATCCCACTGTTGTAACTGACTTTGTGTTTAACACATCCACAGTTGTCTCGGACCCTGTGGGTAATACTACCCCTGTTGTCTCTGACTTCATGCGTAACACTCCCACTGGTCTCTCTGACGTCCTGTGTAACATTCCCCTTGGTGTCTATGTCTTAGTTCAGAACACTCCCCATAGTGTATTTGACTTCATGACTAACACTACACCGTGGCATTTCTGTCTTCATGGGTAACAGTCGCCCTGTCTTCTCAAACTTCTTGCATAACACTCCCCGTGGCATCTCTGAATTTGTGCGTACCTTCCCCCTGTCGTCTCTGACTTTGTATATAACAATCCCTCTGGCATCTCTGACTTCTTGTTTAAAACTCCCTGTGGCATCTCTGACGTGGGTGTCACACTCGACCCGTGATCTTTGACTTTGTGTGTCACCATCCCCTTGGTGTCCCTGACATCCTGCATAACACTCACCTTGGTGTCTGTGACTCCATGTGCAACACTACCCCTGGCGTTTCTGATGTCATGTGTAGCTCTCACATTAGTGTCTCTGACTTTGTGTGTAACACTCCACATGGCATCTCCGAATTCATGCGTCAGACTCCACATGGCGTCTTTGACTTTGTGCATATCTATCCCCTGGATGTCTGTGACTTCATGTGTAACATTCCCCCTGGCATCTCTGACGTCGTGTGTAACACACCAAGTGACGTTTCTGGCTTTGTGTGTCACACTCCTCCTGATGTCTCTGGCTTTTTGGGTCACACTTCCCCTGGTGTCTCTGACTTGTTTCACATTTCAGCTGTGTTTTCTGACTTCGTGTATCACGCTCCCCATGGCTTCTATGACTTTGTGTTTCATACTCCCCCTGTTGCCTCTGATGCACGTGCATAACCCTCAATCTGTCGTCTCTGACTTCATGTGTCATATTCTTGCTGGTGTCTCTGGCTTCATGTGTCACACTTGCCCTGGCACATCTGACTTCACGTCACATCCCCCTGGCGTCTATGACTTACTGTGTCTCACTGCCCCTGGCGTCATGACTTCATCTGTCACACTTGCCCTGGCATCTCTGAGTTCCTGTGTCACACTTCACCTGGCATCACAGACTTCATGTAATACACTCCCCCTGGCACCTCTGACCTCATGTGTCACACTTCCCCTGGTGTCTCTGGCTTCATGTGTCACGTTCCCCATGACACCTCTGAATTTGTCTGTCACGTATACACTTCTGTCTCTGATTTCCTCTGTTACACTGTCCCTGGCAGTTCTAATATTGTGTGTCACACTCCCCTTCTCGTCTCAGACTTTGTGTGTAACTATCAACCTGATGTCTCTGATTTTGGGTGTAACACTCCCCTGGCCCCTCTGACTTCATCTGTAACACTCCACCTGGTGTCTCTCACTTCATGTGTCACAATCCCTCTGCCATCTCTGACTTTGTGTGTCACAATTCCCCTGGCATGTGTGTCTTCGTGTGTCACACTCCTCCTGGCATGATGACCGCGTATAATACTCCCCGTGCCGTCTCTGAATTCGTGTGTCACCCTGCTCCTGGCATCCCTGACTTCATTTATGACACTGACCATGGTGTCTCTGACTTCATGCATAACACACCCACTGGCATCTCTGGTTTTGTGTGTCACACACCCCTTTTTTCTCTGATACGTGTGTCACACTCCCCAAGCCATTTATAACTTCGTGCATCACATTCCCGCTGGTGTCTCTGACTTCATATATAACACTACCCCTGGTATCTCTGACTTTGGGTGTAACAATTTCCATGGTGTGTCTGACTTCAATTGTCACACACGACCTGCCATCTCTCACTTCCTCTGTCACACTCCTCCTGGTCTCTCTGATTTCATCTGTCACATGCTGCCTGGCATCTCAGACTGTGTGAGTAACACTAACCGTGATATCTCTGATTTTGTTTGCAACGCTCCCCCCGGTGTCTATGAATTCCTCTATAACAGCACAAGTGGCGTGTCTGGCGGGTGGGTAACACTCCCCCGGCATCTCTGACTTCATGTGTAGTACACCACATGACGTTTCTGCCTTCGTGTGTAACACTCCCACATGGTGACTCCTACTTTAAGTGTAACACTCTCTGTGGCATCTCTGACTTCATTTGTAACAACCGCCATGGTGTCTCTGATTCCTGTATAACACTCCGCCTGTAATCTGTGACTTCGTCCGTAACACCCCACCTGTCGTCTCTGAATTTATGCCTCACACTCCCCACGGCATGTGTGACTTCACGTGTAACACTCCCCCGGAATCTCTGATTTTGTGTGTCCTACTCCTCCTGGAGTTTCAGATTTCATGTGTAACACTCTATGTTTATCTCTGACTTTGTCTTAACACTACCCCTGGTGTCTCTGTCTTTGAACGTAACACCACATGTGGATCTCTCTGACTTCC
>NW_027227125.1:0-91123 GCF_037783145.1 Equus przewalskii
GTCCGGAATCACCTGTTGGGCATACGCAACCACCTCTGACACGTACCAGAACCACGTGCCGTGCACGCCGGAACCACCTACCGGACAGACCGGAATCAACTTTTGGGCATGCCGGAACCACCAGTCAGATGTGCCAGAAACACGTGCCGGAGACGCCGGAAGCACCTGCCGAGCACGTCGCAACCACCTGCTCAACTCGCCTGAACCACCTGCCGGACACGCCAAAATCACCTGCCCGCTACACCAGCACCACTTCGGGGACAAGCCGGAATCACGTGAGGGGCATGCCGGCACAGCCTCTCAGACTGAACCTCGTGCCGGACACCACAGAACCACCTGCCGGACAGACCGGAACCACCTGCCGGACACGCCGGAACCACCGGCTCGACCCGCCGGAACGACCGCTGGACATGCAAAATCACCTGCCGGCTACGCCGGAAACACTTGGCGAACACTCCGGAATCACCTGCCGGGCATGCCGGAACCACCTCTCAGATATGCCAGAACCACGTGCCAATGACCCCGGAAGCACCTGCCGAGCACGCCGGAACCACCTGCTCGACTCGCCAGAACCACCTGCCGGACACGCAAAAATCACCTGCCGGCTACGCCACAACCAGTTGGGGAACACTTCGGAATCACCTGCCGGGCTTCCTGGAACCACCTGCCGGTCATGCCAAAATCACCTGCCAACTACGCCAGTACCACTTGGCGGACACTGTGGAAACACCTGTCGGGCCGGCCGGAACCACTTCTCAGACGTGCCAGAACCATGTGCATGAGATGCTGGAACCACACCCCGAACAGACGGAAAACACCTGCCAGACCCGTCTGAACAACCTGCCGAGCACGCCGGAGCCACCTGCTCGACTCGCCGGAACCACCTACCTGACATGCCCAAATCACCAGCCGGGTATGCCAGAACCACTTGGCGGACACTCCGGAATCATCTGCCGGACATGCCGGAACCAGCTCTCAGACACAGCAGAACCACGTGCCGGAGACGCCGGAAGCACCTGCCGAGCATGCCGGAGCCACCTGCTCGACTCGCCAGAAACACCTGCCGGACACGCCAAAATCACCTGCCGGGTACGCCAGAACCACCTGGCGGACACTCCGAAATCACCTGTCGCGCATGCCGGAACCACCTCTCAGACGTGCCGGAAGCACGTGCCGGACACGCCGGAACCACGTGACGGCCATGCCTGAACCACCTGCCGAGCACGCCGGAGCCACCTGTTCGACTCGCTGGAACCACCTGCCGGACAGGCCAATATCAACTGCTGGCTATGCCAGAACCACCTGGGGGACGGTCCGGAATCACCTGCCAGCCATGGCGGAACCACCTCTCAGACGTACCAGAACCACCTGCCGGAGAAGCTGGAAACACGTCCTGGACAGTGTGGAACCACCTGCCGGCCAAGCCTGAACCACCTGCCAAGCACAACGGAACAACCTGCCAGACACGCCAAAATCACCTGCGTGTTATGCCAGAACCACTTGGAGGACTCTCTGGGATGACCTGCCGGGCATGCCGGAACCACCTCTCAGATGTGCCAGAACCATGTGGCGGACAGTCCGGAATCACCTGTTGGGCATGCGCAACCACCTCTGAGACGTACCAGAACCACATGCCGTGCAGGCTGAAACCACCTACCGGACAGACCGGAATCACCTTTCGGGCATGCCGGAACCACCTGTCAGATGTGCCAGAAACACGTGCCGGAGACGCCGGAAGCACCTGCCAAGCACGTTGGAACCACCTGCTCAACTCGCCTGAACCACCTGCCGGACATGCCAAAATCACCTGCCGACTATGCCAGAACCACTTGGCGAACACTCCGGAATCACTTGCCGGGCATGCAGGAACCACCTCTCGGACATGCCAGAACCCCGTGCCAATGACCCCGGAAGCACCAGCCGAGCACGCCGGAACCACCTGCTCGACTCGCCAGAACCACCTGCCGATCACGCAAAAATCACCTGCCGGCTACGCCACAACCAGTTGGTGAAGACTTTGGAATCACCTGCCAGGCTTGCTGGAACCACCTGCCAGTCATGCCAAAATCACCTGCCAACTATGCCAGAACTGCTTGGCGGACACTGCGGAAACACCTGTCGGGCCGGCTGGAACCACATCTCAGACGTGCCAGAAACGTGTTCATGAGATGCTGGAACCACACCCCGAACAGACGGATACCACCTGCCAGAACCGCCTGAACCACCTGCCGAGCACGCCGGAACCACCTGCTCGACTCACCGGTACCACCTCCCTGACACGCCAAAATCACCTGCTGGGTATGCCAGAACCACTTGGCGGACACTCCGGAATCATCTGCCGGACATGCCGGAACCAGCTCTCAGACACAGCAGAACCAAGTGCCGGAGACGCCGGAAGCACCTGCCGAGCATGCCGGAGCCACCTGCTCGACTCGCCAGAAACACCTGCCGGACACGCCAAAATCAACTGCCGGGTATGCCAGAACCACCTGGCGGACACTACGTTATCACCTGCCGGACATGCCGGAAGCACGTGCTAGAAACACCGGAAACACCTACCGGACAGACCGGAACCACCTGCCGAGCACGCCGGAGCCACCTGTTCGACTCGCTGGAACCACCTGCCGGACAGGCCAATATCAACTGCTGGCTATGCCAGAACCACCTGGGGGACGGTCCGGGATCATCTGCCAGCCATGGCGGAACCACCTCTCAGACGTACCAGAACCACCTGCCGGAGAAGCTGGAAACACGTCCTGGACAGACTGGAACCACGTGACGGCCATGCCTGAACCACCTGCCGAGCACGGCGGAACCACCTACCGGACACGCCAAAATCACCTGCGGGCTACGCCAGAACCACTTGGATGACTCTCCGAAATGACCTGCCGGGCATGTTGGAACCACCTCTCAGACGTGTCAGAAGCACGTGGCGGACAGTCCGGAATCACCTGTTGGGCATACGCAACCACCTCTGACACGTACCAGAACCACGTGCCGTGCACGCAGGAACCACCTACCGGACAGACCGGAATCAACTTTTGGGCATGCCGGAACCACCAGTCAGATGTGCCAGAAACACGTGCCGGAGACGCCGGAAGCACCTGCCGAGCACGTCGCAACCACCTGCTCAACTCGCCTGAACCACCTGCCGGACACGCCAAAATCACCTGCCCGCTACACCAGCACCACTTCGGGGACAAGCCGGAATCACGTGAGGGGCATGCCGGCACAGCCTCTCAGACTGAACCTCGTGCCGGACACCACAGAACCACCTGCCGGACAGACCGGAACCACCTGCCGGACACGCCGGAACCACCGGCTCGACCCGCCGGAACAACCGCTGGACATGCAAACTCACCTGCCGGCTACGCCGGAAACACTTGGCGAACACTCCGGAATCACCTGCCGGGCATGCCGGAACCACCTCTCAGATATGCCAGAACCACGTGCCAATGACCCCGGAAGCACCTGCCGAGCACGCCGGAACCACCTGCTCGACTCGCCAGAAACACCTGCCGGACACGCAAAAATCACCTGCCGGCTATGCCACAACCAGTTGGGGAACAATTCGGAATCACCTGCCGGGCTTCCTGGAACCACCTGCCGGTCATGCCAAAATCACCTGCCAACTACGCCAGTACCACTTGGCGGACACTGTGGAAACACCTGTCGGGCCGGCCGGAACCACATCTCAGACGTGCCAGAACCATGTGCATGAGATGCTGGAACCACACCCCGAACAGACGGAAAACACCTGCCAGACCCGTCTGAACAACCTGCCGAGCACGCCGGAGCCACCTGCTCGACTCGCCGGAACCACCTACCTGACATGCCCAAATCACCAGCCGGGTATGCCAGAACCACTTGGCGGACACTCCGGAATCATCTGCCGGACATGCCGGAACCAGCTCTCAGACACACCAGAACCACGTGCCGGAGACGCCGTAAGCACCTGCCGAGCATGCCGGAGCCACCTGCTCGACTCGCCAGAACCACCTGCCGATCACGCAAAAATCACCTGCCGGCTATGCCACAACCAGTTGGTGAACACTTTGGAATCACCTGCCAGGCTTGCTGGAACCACCTGCCGGTCATGCTAAAATCACCTGCCAACTACGCCAGAACCGCTTGGCGGGCACTGCGGAAACACCTGTCGGGCCGGCTGGAACCACATCTCAGACGTGCCAGAAACGTGTTCATGAGATGCTGGAACCACACCCCGAACAGACGGATACCACCTGCCAGAACCGCCTGAACCAGCAGCTGAGCACGCCGGAACCACCTGCTCGACTCACCGGTACCACCTCCCTGACACGCCAAAATCACCTGCTGGGTATGCCAGAACCACTTGGCGGACACTCCGGAATCATCTGCCGGACATGCCGGAACCAGCTCCCAGACACACCAGAACCAAGTGCCGGAGACGCCGGAAGCACCTGCCGAGCATGCCGGAGCCACCTGCTCGACTCGCTGGAACCACCTGCGGCACAGGCCAATATCAACTGCTGGCTATGCCAGAACCACCTGGGGGACGGTCCATAATCACCTGCCAGCCATGGCGGAACCACCTCTGAGACGTACCAGAACCACCTGCCGGAGAACCTGGAAACACGTCCTGGACAGTCTGGAACCACCTGCCGGCCAAGCCTGAACCACCTGCCAAGCATAACGGAACAACCTGCCAGACACGCCAAAATCACCTGCGTGTTATGCCAGAACCACCTGGAGGACTCTCTGGGATGACCTGCCGGGCATGCCGGAACCACCTCTCAGATATGCCAGGACCACGTTCCAATGACCCCGGAAGCGCCTGCCGAGCACTCCGGAACCACCTGCTCGACTCGCCAGAAACACCTGCCGGAGACGCCAAAATCACCTGCCGGGTACGCCAGAACCACCTGGCGGACACTCCGAAATCACCTGTCGCGCATGCCGGAACCACCTCTCAGACGTGCCGGAAGCACGTGCCGGACACGCCGGAATCACCTACCGGACAGACCGGAACCACCTGCCGAGCACGCCGGAGCCACCTGTTCGACTCGCTGGAACCACCTGCCGGACAGGAGAATATCAACTGCTGGCTATGCCAGAACCACCTGGGGGACGGTCCGGAATCACCTGCCAGCCCTGGCGGAACCACCTCTCAGACGTACCAGAACCACCTGCCGGAGAAGCTGGAAACACGTCCTGGACAGTCTGGAACCACCTGCCGGCCAAGCCTGAACCACCTGCCAAGCACAACGGAACAACCTGCCAGACACGCCAAAATCACCTGCGTGTTATGCCAGAACCACTTGGAGGACTCAATGGGATGACCTGCCGGGCATGCCGGAACCACCTCTCAGACGTGCCAGAACCACTTGGCGGACACTCCGGAATCATCTGCCGGACATGCCGGAACCAGCTCTCAGACACACCAGAACCACGTGCCGGAGACGCCGGAAGCACCTGCCGAGCATGCCAGAGGCACCTGCTCGACTCGCCAGAGACACCTGCCGGACACGCCAAAATCACCTGCCGGGTACGCCAGAACCACCTGGCGGACACTCCGAAATCACCTGTCGCGCATGCCGGAACCACCTCTCAGACGTGCCGGAAGCACGTGCCTGACACGCCGGAACCACGTGACGGCCATGCCTGAACCACCTGCTGAGCACGCCGGAGCCACCTGTTCGACTCGCTGGAACCACCTGCCGGACAGGCCAATATCAACTGCTGGCTATGCCAGAACCACCTGGGGGACGGTCCGGAATCACCTGCCAGCCCTGGCGGAACCACCTCTCAGACGTACCAGAACCACCTGCCGGAGAAGCTGGAAACACGTCCTGGACAGTCTGGAACCACCTGCCGGCCAAGCCTGAACCACCTGCCAAGCACAACGGAACAACCTGCCAGACACGCCAAAATCACCTGCGTGTTATGCCAGAACCACTTGGAGGACTCTCTGGGATGACCTGCCGGGCATGCCGGAACCACCTCTCAGACGTGCCAGAACCATGTGGCGGACAGTCCGGAATCACCTGTTGGGCATGCGCAACCACCTCTGAGACGTACCAGAACCACATGCCGTGCAGGCTGGAACCACCTACCGGACAGACCGGAATCACCTTTCGGGCATGCCGGAACCACCTGTCAGATGTGCCAGAAACACGTGCCGGAGACGCCGGAAGCACCTGCCAAGCACGTTGGAACCACCTGCTCAACTCGCCTGAACCACCTGCCGGTCATGCCAAAATCACCTGCCGACTATGCCAGAACCACTTGGCGAACACTCCGGAATCACTTGCCGGGCATGCAGGAACCACCTCTCAGACATGCCAGAACCCCGTGCCAATGACCCCGGAAGCACCAGCCGAGCACGCCGGAACCACCTGCTCGACTCGCCAGAACCAAATGCCGATCACGCAAAAATCACCTGCCGGCTACGCCACAACCAGTTGGTGAACACTTTGGAATCACCTGCCAGGCTTGCTGGAACCACCTGCCAGTCATGCCAAAATCACCTGCCAACTACGCTAGAACCGCTTGGCGGACACTGCGGAAACACCTGTCGGGCCGGCTGGAACCACATCTCAGATGTGCCAGAAACGTGTTCATGAGATGCTGGAACCACACCCCGAACAGACGGATACCACCTGCCAGAACCGCCTGAACCACCTGCCGATCACGCCGGAACCATCTGCTCGACTCACCGGTACCACCTCCCTGACACGCCAAAATCACCTGCTGGGTATGCCAGATCCACTTGGCGGAGACTCCGGAATCATCTGCCGGACATGCCGGAACCAGCTCCCAGACACACCAGAACCAAGTGCCGGAGACGCCGGAAGCACCTGCCGAGCATGCCGGAGCCACCTGCTCGACTCGCCAGAAACACCTGCCGGACACGCCAAAATCACCTGCCGGGTATGTCAGAACCACCTGGCGGACACTCCGAAATCACCTGTCGCGCATGCCGGAACCACCTCTCAGACGTGCCGGAAGCACGTGCCGGACACGCCGGAATCACCTACCGGACAGACCGGAACCACCTGCCGAGCACGCCGGAGCCACCTGTTCGACTCGCTGGAACCACCTGCCGGACAGGCCAATATCAACTGCTGGCTATGCCAGAACCACCTGGGGGACAGTCCGGGATCACCTGCCAGCCATGGCGGAACCACCTCTCAGACGTACCAGAACCACCTGCCGGAGAAGCTGGAAACACGTCCTGGAAAGACTGGAACCACGTGACGCCCATGCCTGAACCACCTGCAGAGCACCCCGGAACCACCTGCCGGACACGCCAAAATCACCTGTGGGCTATGCCAGAACCACTTGGACGACTCTCCGAAATGACCTGCCGGGCATGTTGGAACCACCTCTCAGACGTGCCAGAAGCACGTGGCGGACAGTCCGGAATCACCTGTTGGGCATACGCAACCACCTCTGACACGTACCAGAACCACGTGCCGTGCACGCCGGAACCACCTACCGGACAGACCGGAATCAACTTTTGGGCATGCCGGAACCACCAGTCAGATGTGCCAGAAACACGTGACGGAGACGCCGGAAGCACCTGCCGAGCACGCCGGAACCACCTGCTCGACTCGCCAGAAACACCTGCCGGACACGCAAAAATCACCTGCCGGCTACGCCACAACCAGTTGGGGAACACTTCGGAATCACCTGCCGGGCTTCCTGGAACCACCTGCCGGTCATGCCAAAATCACCTGCCAACTATGCCAGTACCACTTGGCGGACACTGTGGAAACACCTGTCGGGCCGGCCGGAACCACATCTCAGACGTGCCAGAACCATGTGCATGAGATGCTGGAACCACACCCCGAACAGACGGAAAACACCTGCCAGACCCGTCTGAACAACCTGCCGAGCACGCTGGAGCCACCTGCTCGACTCGCCGGAACCACCTACCTGACATGCCCAAATCACCAGCCGGGTATGCCAGAACCACTTGGCGGACACTCCGGAATCATCTGCCGGACATGCCGGAACCAGCTCTCAGACACAGCAGAACCACGTGCCGGAGACGCCGGAAGCACCTGCCGAGCATGCCGGAGCCACCTGCTCAACTCGCCAGAAACACCTGCCGGACACGCCAAAATCACCTGCCGGGTACGCCAGAACCACCTGGCGGACACTCCGAAATCACCTGTCGCGCATGCCGGAACCACCTCTCAGACGTGCCGGAAGCACGTGCCGGACACGCCGGAACCACGTGACGGCCATGCCTGAACCACCTGCCGAGCACGCCGGAGCCACCTGTTCGACTCGCTGGAACCACCTGCCGGACAGGCCAATATCAACTGCTGGCTATGCCAGAACCACCTGGGGGACGGTCCGGAATCACCTGCCAGCCATGGCGGAACCACCTCTCAGACGTACCAGAACCACCTGCCGGAGAAGCTGGAAACACGTCCTGGACAGTGTGGAACCACCTGCCGGCCAAGCCTGAACCACCTGCCAAGCACAACGGAACAACCTGCCAGACACGCCAAAATCACCTGCGTGTTATGCCAGAACCACTTGGAGGACTCTCTGGGATGACCTGCCGGGCATGCCGGAACCACCTCTCAGACGTGCCAGAACCATGTGGCGGACAGTCCGGAATCACCTGTTGGGCATGCGCAACCACCTCTGAGACCTACCAGAACCACATGCCGTGCAGGCTGGAACCACCTACCGGACAGACCGGAATCACCTTTCGGGCATGCCGGAACCACCTGTCAGATGTGCCAGAAACACGTGCCGGAGACGCCGGAAGCACCTGCCAAGCACGTTGGAACCACCTGCTCAACTCGCCTGAACCACCTGCCGGACATGCCAAAATCACCTGCCGACTATGCCAGAACCACCTGGCGAACACTCCGGAATCACTTGCCGGGCATGCAGGAACCACCTCTCAGACATGCCAGAACCCCGTGCCAATGACCCCGGAAGCACCAGCCGAGCACGCCGGAACCACCTGCTCGACTCGCCAGAACCAAATGCCGATCACGCAAAAATCACCTGCCGGCTACGCCACAACCAGTTGGTGAACACTTTGGAATCACCTGCCAGGCTTGCTGGAACCACCTGCCAGTCATGCCAAAATCACCTGCCAACTACGCTAGAACCGCTTGGCGGACACTGCGGAAACACCTGTCGGGCCGGCTGGAACCACATCTCAGACGTGCCAGAAACGTGTTCATGAGATGCTGGAACCACACCCCGAACAGACGGATACCACCTGCCAGAACCGCCTGAAACACCTGCCGATCACGCCGGAACCATCTGCTCGACTCACCGGTACCACCTCCCTGACACGCCAAAATCACCTGCTGGGTATGCCAGATCCACTTGGCGGAGACTCCGGAATCATCTGCCGGACATGCCGGAACCAGCTCCCAGACACACCAGAACCAAGTGCCGGAGACGCCGGAAGCACCTGCCGAGCATGCCGGAGCCACCTGCTCGACTCGCCAGAAACACCTGCCGGACACGCCAAAATCACCTGCCGGGTATGTCAGAACCACCTGGCGGACACTACGGAATCACCTGCCGCGCATGCCGGAACCACGTGCCAGACACGCCGCAAACACCTACCGGACAGACCGGAACCACCTGCCAAGAACACCGGAGCCACCTGTTCGACTCGCTGGAACCACCTGCCGGACAGGCCAATATCAACTGCTGGCTATGCCAGAACCACCTGGGGGACGGTCCGGGATCACCTGCCAGCCATGGCGGAACCACCTCTCAGACGTACCAGAACCACCTGCCGGAGAAGCTGGAAACACGTCCTGGAAAGACTGGAACCACGTGACGCCCATGCCTGAACCACCTGCAGAGCACCCCGGAACCACCTGCCGGACACGCCAAAATCACCTGTGGGCTATGCCAGAACCACTTGGACGACTCTCCGAAATGACCTGCCGGGCATGTTGGAACCACCTATCAGACGTGCCAGAAGCACGTGGCGGACAGTCCGGAATCACCTGTTGGGCATACGCAACCACCTCTGACACGTACCAGAACCACGTGCCGTGCACGCCGGAACCACCTACCGGACAGACCGGAATCAACTTTTGGGCATGCCGGAACCACCAGTCTCATGTGCCAGAAACACGTGCCGGAGACGCCGGAAGCACCTGCCGAGCACGTCGCAACCACCTGCTCAACTCGCCTGAACCACCTGCCGGACATGCCAAAATCACCTGCCCGCTACACCAGCACCACTTCAGGGACAAGCCGGAATCACGTGAGGGGCATGCCGGCACAGCCTCTCAGACTGAACCTCGTGCCGGACACCACAGAACCACCTGCCGGACAGACCGGAACCACCTGCCGGACACGCCGGAACCACCGGCTCGACCCGCCGGAACGACCGCTGGACATGCAAACTCACCTGCCGGCTACGCCGGAAACACTTGGCGAACACTCCGGAATCACCTGCCGGGCATGCCGGAACCACCTCTCAGATATGGCAGAACCACGTGCCAATGACCCCGGAAGCACCTGCCGAGCACGCCGGAACCACCTGCTCGACTCGCCAGAAACACCTGCCGGACACGCAAAAATCACCTGCCGGCTACGCCACAACCAGTTGGGGAACACTTCGGAATCACCTGCCGGGCTTCCTGGAACCACCTGCCGGTCATGCCAAAATCACCTGCCAACTACGCCAGTACCACTTGGCGGACACTGTGGAAACACCTGTCGGGCCGGCCGGAACCACATCTCAGACGTGCCAGAACCATGTGCATGAGATGCTGGAACCACACCCCGAACAGACGGAAAACACCTGCCAGACCCGTCTGAACAACCTGCCGAGCACGCCTTAGCCACCTGCTCGACTCGCGGGAACCACCTACCTGACATGCCCAAATCACCAGCCGGGTATGCCAGAACCACTTGGCGGACACTCCAGAATCATCTGCTGGACATGCCGGAACCAGCTCTCAGACACAGCAGAACCACGAGCCGGAGACGCCGGAAGCACCTGCCGAGCATGCCGGAGCCACCTGCTCCACTCGCCAGAAACACCTGCCGGACACGCCAAAATCACCTGCCGGGTACGCCAGAACCACCTGGCGGACACTCCGAAATCACCTGTCGCGCATGCCGGAACCACCTCTCAGACGTGCCGGAAGCACGTGCCGGACACGCCGGAACCACGTGACGGCCATGCCTGAACCACCTGCCGAGCACGCCGGAGCCACCTGCTCGACTCGCCGGAACCACCTACCTGACATGCCCAAATCACCAGCCGGGTATGCCAGAACCACTTGGCGGACACTCCGGAATCATCTGCCGGACATGCCGGAACCAGCTCTCAGACACCGCAGAACCACGAGCCGGAGACGCCGGAAGCACCTGCCGAGCATGCCGGAGCCACCTGCTCAACTCGCCAGAAACACCTGCCGGACACGCCAAAATCACCTGCCGGGTACGCCAGAACCACCTGGCGGACTCTCCGAAATCACCTGTTGCGCATGCCGGAACCACCTCTCAGACGTGCCGGAAGCACGTGCCGGACACGCGGGAATCACCTACCGGACAGACCGGAACCACCTGCCGAGCACGCTGGAGCCACCTGCTCGACTCGCTGGAACCACCTCCCGGACAGGCAAATATCAACTGCTGGCTATGCCAGAACCACCTGTGGGACAGTCCGGGATCACCTGCCAGCCATGGCGGAACCACCTCTCAGACATACCAGAACCACCTGCCGGAGAAGCTGGAAACACGTCCTGGACAGACTGGAACCACGTGACGGCCATGCCTGAACCACCTGCCGAGCACGGTGGAACCACCTGCTCAACTCGCCTGAACCACCTGACGGACACGCCAAAATCACCTGCCCGCTACAACAGCACCACTTCGGGGACAAGCCGGAATCACGTTAGGGGCATGCCGGCACAGCCTCTCAGACTGAACCTCGTGCCGGACACCACAGAACCACCTGCCGGACAGACCGGAACCACCTGCCGGACACGCCGGAACCACCGGCTCGACCCGCCGGAACGACCGCTGGACATGCAAAATCACCTGCCGGCTACGCCGGAAACACTTGGCGAACACTCCGGAATCACCTGCCGGGCATGCCGGAACCACCTCTCAGATATGCCAGAACCACGTGCCAATGACCCCGGAAGCACCTGCCGAGCACGCCGGAACCACCTGCTCGACTCGCCTGAACCACCTGCCGGACACGCCAAAATCACCTGCCCGCTACACCAGCACCACTTCGGGGACAAGCCGGAATCACGTGAGGGGCATGCCGGCACAGCCTCTCAGACTGAGCCTCGTGCCGGACACCACAGAACCACCTCTCAGACATGCCGGAAGCACGTGCCAGACACGCCGGAAACACCTACTGGACAGACCGGAACCACCTGCCAAGAACGCCGGAGCCACCTGTTCGATTAGCTGGAACCTCCTGCCGGTCAGGCCAATATCAACTGCTGGCTATGCCAGAACCACCTGGGGGACAGTCCGGGATCACCTGCCAGCCATGGCGGAACCACCTCTCAGACGTACCAGAACCACCTGCCGGAGAAGCTGGAAACACGTCCTGGACAGACTGGAACCACCTGCCGGCCATGCCTGAACCACCTGCCGAGCACGGCGGAACCACCTGCCGGACGCGCCAAAATCACCTGCGTGCTACGCCAGAACCACTTGGACGACTCTCCGAAATGACCTGCCGGGCATGTTGGAACCACCTCTCAGACGTGCCAGAAGCACGTGGCGGACAGTCCGGAATCACCTGTTGGGCATACGCAACCACCTCTGACACGTACCAGAACCACGTGCCGTGCACGCCGGAACCACCTACCGGACAGACCGGAATGAACATTTGGGCATGCCGGAACCACCAGTCAGATGTGCCAGAAACACGTGCCGGAGACGCCGGAAGCACCTGCCGAGCACGTCGCAACCACCTGCTCAACTCGCCTGAACCACCTGCCGGACACGCCAAAATCACCTGCCCGCTACACCAGCACCACTTCTGGGACAAGCCGGAATCACGTGAGGGGCATGCCGGCACAGCCTCTCAGACTGAACCTCGTGCCGGACACCACAGAACCACCTGCCGGACAGACCGGAACCACCTGCCGGACACGCCGGAACCACCGGCTCGACCCGCCGGAACGACCGCTGGACATGCAAAATCACCTGCCGGCTACGCCGGAAACACTTGGCGAACACTCCGGAATCACCTGCTGGGCATGCTGGAACCACCTCTCAGATATGCCAGAACCACGTGCCAATGACCCCGGAAGCACCTGCCGAGCACGCCGGAACCACCTGCTCGACTTGCCAGAACCACCTGCCGGACACGCAGAAATCACCTGCCGGCTACGCCACAACCAGTTGGGGAACACTTCGGAATCACCTGCCGGGCTTGCTGGAACCACCTGCCGGTCATGCCAAAATCACCTGCCAACTACGCCAGTACCACTTGGCGGACACTGTGGAAACGCCTGTCGGTCCGGCCGGAACCACATCTCAGACGTGCCAGAACCATGTGCATGAGATGCTGGAATCACACCCCGAACAGACGGAAAACACCTGCCATACCAGTCTGAACAACCTGCCGAGCACGCCGGAGACACCTGCTCGACTCGCCGGAACCACCTACCTGACATGCCCAAATCACCAGCCGGGTATGCCAGAACCACTTGGCGGACACTCCGGAATCATCTGCCGGACATGCCAGAACCAGCGCTCAGACACACCAGAACCACGTGCCGGAGACGACGTAAGCACCTGCCGAGCATGCCGGAGCCACCTGCTCGACTCGCCAGAAACACCAGCCGATCATTCAAAAATCACCTGCCGGCTACGCCACAACCATTTGGTGAACACTTTGGAATCACCTGCCGGGCTTGCTGGAACCACCTGCCGGTCATGCCAAAATCACCTGACAACTACGCCAGAACCGCTTGGCGGACACTGCGGAAACACCTGTCGGGCCGGCTGGAACCACATCTCAGACGTGCCAGAAACGTGTTCATGAGATGCTGGAACCACACCCCGAACAGACGGATACAACCTGCCAGAACCGCCTGAACCACCTGCCGAGCACGCCGGAACCACCTGCTCGACTCACCGGTACCACCTCCCTGACACGCCAAAATCACCTGCTGGGTATGCCAGAACCACTTGGCGGACACTCCGGAATCATCTGCCGGACATGCCGGAACCAGCTCTCAGACACACCAGAACCAAGTGCCGGAGACGCCGGAAGCACCTGCCGAGCATGCCGGAGCCACCTGCTCGACTCGCCAGAAACACCTGCCGGACACGCCAAAATCAACTGCCGGGTATGCCAGAAGCACCTGGCGGACACTACGGGATCACCTGCCGCGCATGCCGGAACCACCTCTCAGACGTGCCGGAAGCACGTGCCGGACACGCCGGAAACACCTACCGGACAGACCGGAACCACCTGCCAAGAACACCGGAGCCACCTGTTCGACTCGCTGGAACCACCTGCCGGACAGACCAATATCAACTGCTGGCTATGCCAGAACCACCTGGGGGACAGTCCGGGATCACCTGCCAGCCATGGCGGAACCACCTCTCAGACGTACCAGAACCACCTGCCGGAGAAGCTGGAAACACGTCCTGGAAAGACTGGAACCACGTGACGCCCATGCCTGAACCACCTGCAGAGCACCCCGGAACCACCTGCCGGACACGCCAAAATCACCTGTGGGCTATGCCAGAACCACTTGGACGACTCTCCGAAATGACCTGCCGGGCATGTTGGAACCACCTCTCAGACGTGCCAGAAGCACGTGGCGGACAGTCCGGAATCACCTGTTGGGCATACGCAACCACCTCTGACACGTACCAGAACCACGTGCCGTGCACGCCGGAACCACCTACCGGACAGACCGGAATCAACTTTTGGGCATGCCGGAACCACCAGTCAGATGTGCCAGAAACACGTGCCGGAGACGCCGGAAGCACCTGCCGAGCACGTCGCAACCACCTGCTCAACTCGCCTGAACCACCTGCCGGACACGCCAAAATCACCTGCCCGCTACACCAGCACCACTTCGGGGACAAGCCGGAATCACGTGAGGGGCATGCCGGCACAGCCTCTCAGACTGAACCTCGTGCCGGACACCACAGAACCACCTGCCGGACAGACCGGAACCACCTGCCGGACACGCCGGAACCACCGGCTCGACCCGCCGGAATGACCGCTGGACATGCAAACTCACCTGCCGGCTACGCCGGAAACACTTGGCGAACACTCCGGAATCACCTGCCGGGCATGCCGGAACCACCTCTCAGATATGCCAGAACCACGTGCCAATGACCTCGGAAGCACCTGCCGTGCACGCCGGAACCACCTGCTCGACTCGCCAGAACCACCTGCCGGACACGCAAAAATCACCTGCCGGCTACGCCACAACCAGTTGGGGAACACTTCGGAATCACCTGCCGGGCTTCCTGGAACCACCTGCCGGTCATGCCAAAATCACCTGCCAACTACGCCAGTACCACTTGGCGGACACTGTGGAAACACCTGTCGGGCCGGCCGGAACCACATCTCAGACGTGCCAGAAACGTGTTCATGAGATGCTGGAACCACACCCCGAACAGACGGAAAACACCTGCCAGACCCGTCTGAACAACCTGCCGAGCACGCCGGAGCCACATGCTCGACTCGCCGGAACCACGTACCTGACATGACCAAATCACCAGCCGGGTATGCCAGAACCACTTGGCGGACACTCCGGTATCATCTGCCGGACATGCCGGAACCAGCTCTCAGACACAGCAGAACCACGTGCCGGAGACGCCGGAAGCACCTGCCGAGCATGCCGGAGCCACCTGCTCGACTCGCCAGAAACACCTGCCGGACACGCCAAAATCACCTGCCGGGTACGCCAGAACCACCTGGCGGACACTCCGAAATCACCTGTCGCGCATGCCGGAACCACCTCTCAGACGTGCCGGAAGCACGTGCCGGACACGCCGGAATCACCTACCGGACAGACCGGAACCACCTGCCGAGCACGCCGGAGCCACCTGTTCGACTCGCTGGAACCACCTGCCGGACAGGCCAATATCAACTGCTGGCTATGCCAGAACCACCTGGGGGACGGTCCGGAATCACCTGCCAGCCATGGCGGAACCACCTCTCAGACGTACCAGGACCACCTGGCGGAGAAGCTGGAAACATGTCCTGGACAGTCTGGAACCACCTGCCGGCCAAGCCTGAACCACCTGCCAAGCACAACGGAACAACCTGCCAGACACGCCAAAATCACCTGCGTGTTATGCCAGAACCACTGGAGGAGTCTCTGGGATGACCTGCCGGGCATGCCGGAACCACCTCTCAGACGTGCCAGAACCATGTGGCGGACAGTCCGGAATCACCTGTTGGGCATGCGCAACCACCTCTGAGACGTACCAGAACCACATGCCGTGCAGGCTGGAACCACCTACCGGACAGACCGGAATCACCTTTCGGGCATGCCGGAACCACTGTCAGATGTGCCAGAAACACGTGCCGGAGACGCCGGAAGCACCTGCCAAGCACGTTGGAACCACCTGCTCAACTCGCCTGAACCACCTGCCGGACATGCCAAAATCACCTGCCGACTATGCCAGAACCACTTGGCGAACACTCCGGAATCACTTGCCGGGCATGCAGGAACCACCTCTCGGACATGCCTGAACCCCGTGCCAATGACCCCGGAAGCACCAGCCGAGCACGCCGGAACCACCTGCTCGACTCGCCAGAACCACCTGCCGATCACGCAAAAATCACCTGCCGGCTACGCCACAACCAGTTGGTGAACACTTTGGAATCACCTGCCAGGCTTGCTGGAACCACCTGCCGGTCATGCCAAAATCACCTGCCAACTACGCCAGAACCGCTTGGCGGACACTGCGGAAACACCTGTCGGGCCGGCTGGAACCACATCTCAGACGTGCCAGAAACGTGTTCATGAGATGCTGGAACCACACCCCGAACAGACGGATACCACCTGCCAGAACCGCCTGAACCACCTGCCGAGCACACCGGAACCACCTGCTCGACTCACCGGTACCACCTCCCTGACACGCCAAAATCACCTGCTGGGTATGCCAGAACCACTTGGCGGACACTCCGGAATCATCTGCCGGACATGCCGGAACCAGCTCTCAGACACACCAGAACCAAGTGCCGGAGACGCCGGAAGCACCTGCCGAGCATGCCGGAGCCACCTGCTCGACTCGCCAGAAACAGCTGCCGGACATGCCAAAATCACCTGCCGGGTATGCCAGAACCACCTGGCGGACACTACGGAATCACCTGCCGCGCATGCCGGAAGCACTTGCCAGACACACCGGAAACCCCTACCGGACAGACTGGAACCACCTGCCAAGAACGCCGGAGCCACCTGTTCGACTCGCTGGAACCACCTGCCGGACAGGCCAATATCAACTGCTGGCTATGCCAGAACCACCTGGGGGACAGTCCAGGATCACCTGCCAGCCATGGCGGAACCACCTCTCAGACGTACCAGAACCACCTGCCGGAGAAGCTGGAAACACGTCCTGGACAGACTGGAACCACGTGACGCCCATGCCTGAACCACCTGCCGAGCACGGCGGAACCACCTGCCGGACACGCCAAAATCACCTGCGGGCTACGCCAGAACCACTTGGACGACTCTCCGAAATGACCTGCCGGGCATGTTGGAACCACCTCGCAGACATGCCAGAAGCACGTGGCGGACAGTCCGGAATCACCTGTTGGGCATACGCAACCACCTCTGACACGTACCAGATCCACGTGCCGTGCACGCCGGAACCACCTACCGGACAGACCGGAATCAACTTTTGGGCATGCCGGAACCACCAGTCAGATGTGCCAGAAACACGTGCTGGAGACGCCGGAAGCACCTGCCGAGCACGTCGCAACCACCTGCTCAACTCGCCTGAACCACCTGCCGGACACGCCAAATTCACCTGCCCGCTACACCAGCACCACTTCGGGGACAAGCCGGAATCTCGTGAGGGGCATGCCGGCACAGCCTCTCAGACTGACCCTCGTGCCGGACACCACAGAACCACCTGCCGGACAGACCGGAACCACCTGCCGGACACGCCGGAACCACCGGCTCGACCCGCCGGACGGCCGTTGGACATGCAAACTCACCTGCCGGCTACGCCGGAAACACTTGGCGAACACTCCAGAATCACCTGCCGGGCATGCCGGAACCAGCTCTCAGACACACCAGAACCACGTGCCGGAGACGCCGGAAGCACCTGCCGAGCATGCCGGAGCCACCTGCTTGACTCGCCAGAAACACCTGCCGGAGACGCCAAAATCACCTGCCGGGTACGCCAGAACCACCTGGCGGACACTCCGAAATCACCTGTCGCGCATGCCGGAACCACCTCTCAGACGTGCCAGAAGCACGTGCCGGACGCGCCGTAATCACCTACCGGACAGACCGGAACCACCTGCCGAGCACGCCGGAGCCACCTGTTCGACTCGCTGGAACCACCTGCCGGACAGGCCAATATCAACTGCTGGCTATGCCAGAACCACCTGGGGGACAGTCCGGAATCACCTGCCAGCCATGGCGGAACCACCTCTCAGACGTACCTGAACCACCTGCCGGAGAAGCTGGAAACACGTCCTGGACAGTCTGGAACCACCTGCCGGCCAAGCCTGAACCACCTGCCAAGCACAACGGAACAACCTGCCAGACACGCCAAAATCACCTGCGAGTTATGCCAGAACCACCTGGAGGACTCTCTGCATGACCTGCCGGGCATGCCGGAAACACCTCTCAGACGTGCCAGAACCATGTGGCGGACAGTCCGGAGTCACCTGTTGGGCATGCGCAACCACCTCTGAGACGTACCAGAACCACATGCCGTGCAGGCTGGAACCACCTTCCCGACAGACCGGAATCACCTTTCGGGCATGCCGGAACCACCTGTCAGATGTGCCAGAAACACGTGCCGGAGACGCCGGAAGCACCTGCCAAGCACGTTGGAACCACCTGCTCAACTCGCCTGAACCACCTGCCGGACATGCCAAAATCACCTGCCGACTATGCCAGAACCACTTGGCGAACACTCCGGAATCACTTGCCGGGCATGCAGGAACCACCTCTCAGACATGCCAGAACCCCGTGCCAATGACCCCGGAAGCACCAGCCGAGCACGCCGGAACCACCTGCTCGACTCGCCAGAACCACCTGGCGATCACGCAAAAATCACCTGCCGGCTACGCCACAACCACTTGGTGAACACTTTGGAATCACCTGCCGGGCTTCCTGGAACCACCTGCCGGTCATGCCAAAATCACCTGCCAACTACGCCAGAACCGCTTGGCGGACACTGCGGAAACACCTGTCGGGCCGGCTGGAACCACATCTCAGACGTGCCAGAAACGTGTTCATGAGATGCTGGAACCACAACCCGAACAGACGGATACCACCTGCCAGAACCGCCTGAACCACCTGCCGAGCACGCCGGAACCACCTGCACGACTCACTGGTACCACCTCCCTGACACGCCAGAATCACCTGCTGGGTATGCCAGAACCACTTGGCAGACACTCCGGAATCATTTGCCGGACATGCCGGAACCAGCTCTCAGACACACCAGAACCAAGTGCCGGAGACGCCGGAAGCACCTGCCGAGCATGCCGGAGCCACCTGCTCGACTCGAAAGAAACACCTGCCTATCATGCAAAAATCACCTGCCGGCTACGCCACAACCAGTTGGTGAACACTTTGGAATCACCTGCCAGGCTTGCTGGAACCACCTGCCGGTCATGCCAAAATCACCTGCCAACTACGCCAGAACCGCTTGGCAGACACTGTGGAAACACCTGTCGGGCCGGCTGGAACCACATCTCAGACGTGCCAGAAACGTGTTCATGAGATGCTGGAACCACACCCCGAACATACGGATACCACCTGCCAGAACCGCCTGAACCACCTGCCGAGCACGCCGGAACCACCTGCTCGACTCACCGGTACCACCTCCCTGACACGCCAAAATCACCTGCTGGGTATGCCAGATCCACTTGGCGGAGACTCCGGAATCATCTGCCGGACATGCCGGAACCAGCTCTCAGACACACCAGAACCAAGTGCCGGAGACGCCGGAAGCACCTGCCGAGCATGCCGGAGCCACCTGCTCGACTCGCCAGAAACACCTGCCGGACACGCCAAAATCACCTGCCGGGTATGCCAGAACCACGTGGCGGACACTACGGAATCACCTGCCGCGCATGCCGGAACCACGTGCCAGACACGCCGCAAACACCTACCGGACAGACCGGAACCACCTGCCAAGAACACCGGAGCCACCTGTTCGACTCGCTGGAACCACCTGCCGGACAGGCCAATATCAACTGCTGGGTATGCCAGAACCACCTGGGGGACAGTCCGGGATCACCTGCCAGCCATGGCGGAACCACCTCTCAGACGTACCAGAACCACCTGCCGGAGAAGCTGGAAACACGTCCTGGAAAGACTGGAACCACGTGACGCCCATGCCTGAACCACCTGCAGAGCACCCCGGAACCACCTGCCGGACACGCCAAAATCACCTGTGGGCTATGCCAGAACCACTTGGACGACTCTCCGAAATGACCTGCCGGGCATGTTGGAACCACCTCTCAGACGTGCAAGAAACACGTGGCGGACAGTCCGGAATCACCTGTTGGGCATACGCAACCACCTCTGACACGTACCAGAACCACGTGCCGTGCACGCCGGAACCACCTACCGGACAGACCGGAATCAACTTTTGGGCATGCCGGAACCACCAGTCAGATGTGCCAGAAACACGTGCCGGAGACGCCGGAAGCACCTGCCGAGCACGTCGCAACCACCTGCTCAACTCGCCTGAACCACCTGCCGGACACGCCAAAATCACCTGCCCGCTACACCAGCACCACTTCGGGGACAAGCCGGAATCACGTGAGGGGCATGCCGGCACAGCCTCTCAGACTGAACCTCGTGCCGGACACCACAGAACCACCTGCCGGACAGACCGGAACCACCTGCCGGACACGCCGGAACCACCGGCTCGACCCGCCGGAACGACCGCTGGACATGCAAAATCACCTGCCGGCTACGCCGGAAACACTTGGCGAACACTCCGGAATCACCTGCCGGGCATGCCGGAACCACCTCTCAGATATGCCAGAACCACGTGCCAATGACCCCGGAAGCACCTGCCGAGCACGCCGGAACCACCTGCTCGACTCGCCAGAACCACCTGCCGGACACGCAAAAATCACCTGCCGGCTACGCCACAACCAGTTGGGGAACACTTCGGAATCACCTGCCGGGCTTCCTGGAACCACCTGCCGGTCATGCCAAAATCACCTGCCAACTACGCCAGTACCACTTGGCGGACACTGTGGAAACACCTGTCGGGCCGGCCGGAACCACTTCTCAGACGTGCCAGAACCATGTGCATGAGATGCTGGAACCACACCCCGAACAGACGGAAAACACCTGCCAGACCCGTCTGAACAACCTGCCGAGCACGCCGGAGCCACCTGCTCGACTCGCCGGAACCACCTACCTGACATGCCCAAATCACCAGCCGGGTATGCCAGAACCACTTGGCGGACACTCCGGAATCATCTGCCGGACATGCCGGAACCAGCTCTCAGACACAGCAGAACCACGTGCCGGAGACGCCGGAAGCACCTGCCGAGCATGCCGGAGCCACCTGCTCGACTCGCCAGAAACACCTGCCGGACACGCCAAAATCACCTGCCGGGTACGCCAGAACCACCTGGCGGACACTCCGAAATCACCTGTCGCGCATGCCGGAACCACCTCTCAGACGTGCCGGAAGCACGTGCCGGACACGCCGGAACCACGTGACGGCCATGCCTGAACCACCTGCCGAGCACTCCGGAGCCACCTGTTCGACTCGCTGGAACCACCTGCCGGACAGGCCAATATCAACTGCTGGCTATGCCAGAACCACCTGGGGGACGGTCCGGAATCACCTGCCAGCCATGGCGGAACCACCTCTCAGACGTACCAGAACCACCTGCCGGAGAAGCTGGAAACACGTCCTGGACAGTGTGGAACCACCTGCCGGCCAAGCCTGAACCACCTGCCAAGCACAACGGAACAACCTGCCAGACACGCCAAAATCACCTGCGTGTTATGCCAGAACCACTTGGAGGACTCTCTGGGATGACCTGCCGGTCATGCCGGAACCACCTCTCAGACGTGCCAGAACCATGTGGCGGACAGTCCGGAATCACCTGTTGGGCATGCGCAACCACCTCTGAGACGTACCAGAACCACATGCCGTGCAGGCTGAAACCACCTACCGGACAGACCGGAATCACCTTTCGGGCATGCCGGAACCACCTGTCAGATGTGCCAGAAACACGTGCCGGAGACGCCGGAAGCACCTGCCAAGCACGTTGGAACCACCTGCTCAACTCGCCTGAACCACCTGCCGGACATGCCAAAATCACCTGCCGACTATGCCAGAACCACTTGGCGAACACTCCGGAATCACTTGCCGGGCATGCAGGAACCACCTCTCGGACATGCCAGAACCCCGTGCCAATGACCCCGGAAGCACCAGCCGAGCACGCCGGAACCACCTGCTCGACTCGCCAGAACCACCTGCCGATCACGCAAAAATCACCTGCCGGCTACGCCACAACCAGTTGGTGAACACTTTGGAATCACCTGCCAGGCTTGCTGGAACCACCTGCCAGTCATGCCAAAATCACCTGCCAACTATGCCAGAACTGCTTGGCGGACACTGCGGAAACACCTGTCGGGCCGGCTGGAACCACATCTCAGACGTGCCAGAAACGTGTTCATGAGATGCTGGAACCACACCCCGAACAAACGGATACCACCTGCCAGAACCGCCTGAACCACCTGCCGAGCACGCCGGAACCACCTGCTCGACTCACCGGTACCACCTCCCTGACACGCCAAAATCACCTGCTGGGTATGCCAGAACCACTTGGCGGACACTCCGGAATCATCTGCCGGACATGCCGGAACCAGCTCTCAGACACACCAGAACCAAGTGCCGGAGACGCCGGAAGCACCTGCCGAGCATGCCGGAGCCACCTGCTCGACTCGCCAGAAACACCTGCCGGACACGCCAAAATCACCTGCCGGGTATGTCAGAACCACCTGGCGGACACTCCGAAATCACCTGTCGCGCATGCCGGAACCACCTCTCAGATGTGCCGGAAGCACGTGCCGGACACGCCGGAATCACCTACCGGACAGACCGGAACCACCTGCCGAGCACGCCGGAGCCACCTGTTCGACTCACTGGAACCACCTGCCGGACAGGCCAATATCAACTGCTGGCTATGCCAGAACCACCTGGGGGACAGTCCGGGATCACCTGCCAGCCATGGCGGAACCACCTCTCAGACGTACCAGAACCACCTGCCGGAGAAGCTGGAAACACGTCCTGGAAAGACTGGAACCACGTGACGCCCATGCCTGAACCACCTGCAGAGCACCCCGGAACCACCTGCCGGACACGCCAAAATCACCTGTGGGCTATGCCAGAACCACTTGGACGACTCTCCGAAATGACCTGCCGGGCATGTTGGAACCACCTCTCAGACGTGCCAGAAGCACGTGGCGGACAGTCCGGAATCACCTGTTGGGCATACGCAACCACCTCTGACACGTACCAGAACCACGTGCCGTGCACGCCGGAACCACCTACCGGACAGACCGGAATCAACTTTTGGGCATGCCGGAACCACCAGTCAGATGTGCCAGAAACACGTGACGGAGACGCCGGAAGCACCTGCCGAGCACGCCGGAACCACCTGCTCGACTCGCCAGAAACACCTGCCGGACACGCAAAAATCACCTGCCGGCTACGCCACAACCAGTTGGGGAACACTTCGGAATCACCTGCCGGGCTTCCTGGAACCACCTGCCGGTCATGCCAAAATCACCTGCCAACTATGCCAGTACCACTTGGCGGACACTGTGGAAACACCTGTCGGGCCGGCCGGAACCACATCTCAGACGTGCCAGAACCATGTGCATGAGATGCTGGAACCACACCCCGAACAGACGGAAAACACCTGCCAGACCCGTCTGAACAACCTGCCGAGCACGCTGGAGCCACCTGCTCGACTCGCCGGAACCACCTACCTGACATGCCCAAATCACCAGCCGGGTATGCCAGAACCACTTGGCGGACACTCCGGAATCATCTGCCGGACATGCCGGAACCAGCTCTCAGACACAGCAGAACCACGTGCCGGAGACGCCGGAAGCACCTGCCGAGCATGCCGGAGCCACCTGCTCAACTCGCCAGAAACACCTGCCGGACACGCCAAAATCACCTGCCGGGTACGCCAGAACCACCTGGCGGACACTCCGAAATCACCTGTCGCGCATGCCGGAACCACCTCTCAGACGTGCCGGAAGCACGTGCCGGACACGCCGGAACCACGTGACGGCCATGCCTGAACCACCTGCTGAGCACGCCGGAGCCACCTGTTCGACTCGCTGGAACCACCTGCCGGACAGGCCAATATCAACTGCTGGCTATGCCAGAACCACCTGGGGGACGGTCCGGAATCACCTGCCAGCCATGGCGGAACCACCTCTCAGACGTACCAGAACCACCTGCCGGAGAAGCTGGAAACACGTCCTGGACAGTGTGGAACCACCTGCCGGCCAAGCCTGAACCACCTGCCAAGCACAACGGAACAACCTGCCAGACACGCCAAAATCACCTGCGTGTTATGCCAGAACCACTTGGAGGACTCTCTGGGATGACCTGCCGGGCATGCCGGAACCACCTCTCAGACGTGCCAGAACCATGTGGCGGACAGTCCGGAATCACCTGTTGGGCATGCGCAACCACCTCTGAGACGTACCAGAACCACATGCCGTGCAGGCTGGAACCACCTACCGGACAGACCGGAATCACCTTTCGGGCATGCCGGAACCACCTGTCAGATGTGCCAGAAACACGTGCCGGAGACGCCGGAAGCACCTGCCAAGCAAGTTGGAACCACCTGCTCAACTCGCCTGAACCACCTGCCGGACATGCCAAAATCACCTGCCGACTATGCCAGAACCACTTGGCGAACACTCCGGAATCACTTGCCGGGCATGCAGGAACCACTTCTCGGACATGCCAGAACCCCGTGCCAATGACCCCGGAAGCACCAGCCGAGCACGCCGGAACAACCTGCTCGACTCGCCAGAACCGCCTGCCGATTACGCAAAAATCACCTGCCGGCTACGCCACAACCAGTTGGTGAACACTTTGGAATCACCTGCCAGGCTTGCTGGAACCACCTGCCGGTCATGCCAAAATCACCAGCCAACAACGCCAGAACCGCTTGGCGGACACTGCGGAAACACCTGTCGGGCCGGCTGGCACCACATCTCAGACGTGCCAGAAACGTGTTCATGAGATGCTGGAACCACACCCCGAACAGACGGATACCACCTGCCAGAACCGCCTGAACCACCTGCCGAGCACGCTGGAACCACCTGCTCGACTCACCGGTACCACCTCCCTGACATGCCAAAATCACCTGCTGGGTATGCCAGAACCACTTGGCGGACACTCCGGAATCATCTGCCGGACATGCCGGAACCAGCTCTCAGACACACCAGAACCAAGTGCCGGAGACGCCGGAAGCACCTGCCGAGCATGCCGGAGCCACCTGCTCGACTCGCCAGAAACACCTGCCGGACACGCCAAAATCACCTGCCGGGTATGCCAGAACCACCTGGCGGACACTACGGAATCACCTGCCGCGCATGCCGGAAGCACGTGCCAGACTGGCCGCAAACACCTACCGGACAGACCGGAACCACCTGCCAAGAACGCCGGAGCCACCTGTTCGACTCGCTGGAACCACCTGCCGGACAGGCCAATATCAACTGCTGGCTATGCCAGAACCATCTTGGGGACAGTCCGGGATCACCTGCCAGCCATGGCGGAACCACCTCTCAGACGTACCAGAACCACCTGCCGGAGAAGCTGGAAACACGTCCTGGACAGACTGGAACCACGTGACGGCCATGCCTGAACCACCTGCCGAGCACGGCGGAACCACCTGCCGGACGCGCCAAAATCACCTGAGGGCTACACCAGAACCACTTGGACGACTCTCCGAAATGACCTGCCGTGCATGTTGGAACCACCTCTCAGACGTGCCAGAAGCACTTGGCGAACACTCCGGAATCACCTGCCGTGCATGCCGGAACCACCTCTCAGATATGCCAGAACCACGTGCCAATGACCCCGGAAGCAGCTGCCGAGCACGCCGGAACCACCTGCTCGACTCGCCAGAACCACCTGCCGGACACGCAGAAATCACCTGCCGGCTACGCCACAACCAGTTGGGGAACACTTCGGAATCACCTGCCGGGCTTGCTGGAACCACCTGCCGGTCATGCCAAAATCACCTGCCAACTACGACAGTACCACTTGGCGGACACTGTGGAAACACCTGTCGGGCCGGCCGGAACCACATCTCAGACGTGCCAGAACCATGTGCATGAGATGCTGGAACCACACCCCGAACAGACGGAAAACACCTGCCAGACCCGTCTGAACAACCTGCCGAGCACCTACCTGACATGCCCAAATCACCAGCCGGGTATGCCAGAACCACTTGGCGGACACTCCGGAATCATCTGCCGGACATGCCGGAACCAGCTCTCAGACACACCAGAACCACGTGCCGGAGACGCCGTAAGCACCTGCCGAGCATGCCGGAGCCACCTGCTCGACTCGCCAGAACCACCTGCCGATCACGCAAAAATCACCTGCCGGCTACGCCACAACCAGTTGGTGAACACTTTGGAATCACCTGCCAGGCTTGCTGGAACCACCTGCCAGTCATGCCAAAATCACCTGCCAACTACGCCAGAACCGCTTGGCGGACACTGCGGAAACACCTGTCGGGCCGGCTGGAACCACATCTCAGACGTGCCAGAAACGTGTTCATGAGATGCTGGAACCACACCCCGAACAGACGGATACCACCTGCCAGAACCGCCTGAACCAGCAGCTGAGCACGCCGGAACCACCTGCTCGACTCACCGGTACCACCTCCCTGACACGCCAAAATCAACTGCTGGGTATGCCAGAACCACTTGGCGGACACTCCGGAATCATCTGCCGGACATGCCGGAACCAGCTCTCAGACACACCAGAACCAAGTGCCGGAGACGCCGGAAGCACCTGCCGAGCATGCCGGAGCCACATGCTCGACTCGCCAGAAACACCTGCCGGACACGCCAAAATCACCTGCCGGGTATTCCAGAACCACCTGGCGGACACTACGGAATCACCTGCCGCGAATGCCGGAAGCACGTGCCAGAAACGCCGGAAACACCTACTGGACAGACCGGAACCACCTGCCAAGAATGCCGGAGCCACCTGTTCGACTCGCTGGAACCACCTGCCGGACAGGCCAATATCAACTGCTGGCTATGCCAGAACCACCTTGGGGACAGTCCGGGATCACCTGCCAGCCATGGCGGAACCACCTCTCAGACGTACCAGAACCACCTGCCGGAGAAGCTGGAAACACGTCCAGGACAAACTGGAACCACGTGACGGCCATGCCTGAACCACCTGCCGAGCACGGCGGAACCACCTGCCGGACGCGCCAAAATCACCTGCGGGCTACGCCAGAACCACTTGGACGACTCTCCGAAATGACCTGCCGGGCAGGTTGGAACCACCTCTCAGACGTGCCAGAAGCACGTGGCAGACAGTCCGGAATCACCTGTTGGGCATACGCAACCACCTCTGACACGTACCAGAACCACGTGCCGTGCACGCCGGAACCACCTACAGGACAGACCGGAATCAACTTTTGGGCATGCCGGAACCACCAGTCAGATGTGCCAGAAACACGTGCCGGAGACTCCGGAAGCACCTGCCGAGCACGTCGCAACCACCTGCTCATCTCGCCTGAACCACCTGCCGGACACGCCAAAATCACCTGCCCGCTACACCAGCACCACTTTGGGGACAAGCCGGAATCACGTGAGGGGCATGCCGGCACAGCCTCTCAGACTGAACCTCGTGCCGGACACCACAGAACCACCTGCCGGACAGACCGGAACCACCTGCTGAACACGCCGGAACCACCGGCTCGACCCGCCGGAACGACCGCTGGACATGCAAACTCACCTGCCGGCTACGCCGGAAACACTTGGCGAACACTCCGGAATCACCTGCCGGGCATGCCGGAACCACCTCTCAGATATGCCAGAACCACGTGCCAATGACCCCGGAAGCACCTGCCGAGCACGCCGGAACCACCTGCTCGACTCGCCAGAACCACCTGCCGGACACGCAGAAATCACCTGTCGGCTACGCCACAACCAGTTGGGGAACACTTCGGAATCACCTGCCGGGCTTGCTGGAACCACCTGCCGGTCATGCCAAAATCACCTGCCGGGTATGCCAGAACCACCTGGCGGACACTACGGAATCACCTGCCGCGCATGCCGGAAGCACGTGCCAGACTCGCCGCAAACACCTACCGGACAGACCGGAACCACCTGCCAAGAACGCCGGAGCCACCTGTTCGACTCGCTGGAACCACCTGCCGGACAGGCCAATATCAACTGCTGGCTATGCCAGAACCACCTGGGGGACAGTCCGGGATCACCTGCCAGCCATGGCAGAACCACCTCTCAGACGTACCAGAACCACCTGCCGGAGAAGCTGGAAACACGTCCTGGACAGACTGGAACCACGTGACGGCCATGCCTGAACCACCTGCCGAGCACGGCGGAACCACCTGCCGGACGCGCCAAAATCACCTGCGGGCTACACCAGAACCACTTGGACGACTCTCCGAAATGACCTGCCGGGCATGTTGGAACCACCTCTCAGACGTGCCAGAAGCACTTGGCGAACACTCCGGAATCACCTGCCGTGCATGCCGGAAGCACCTCTCAGATATGCCAGAACCACGTGCCAATGACCCCGGAAGCAGCTGCCGAGCACGCCGGAACCACCTGCTCGACTCGCCAGAACCACCTGCCGGACACGCAGAAATCACCTGCCGGCTACGCCACAACCAGTTGGGGAACACTTCGGAATCACCTGCCGGGCTTGCTGGAACCACCTGCCGGTCATGCCAAAATCACCTGCCAACTACACCAGTACCACTTGGCGGACACTGTCTAAACACCTGTTGGGCCGGCCGGAGCCACATCTCAGACGTGCCAGAACCATGTGCATGAGATGCTGGAACCACAACCCGAACAGACGGAAAACACCTGCCAGACCCGTCTGAACAACCTGCCGAGCACCTACCTGACATGCCCAAATCACCAGCCGGGTATGCCAGAACCACTTGGCGGACACTCCGGAATCATCTGCCGGACATGCCGGAACCAGCTCTCAGACACACCAGAACCACGTGCCGGAGACGACGTAAGCACCTGCCGAGCATGCCGGAGCCACCTGCTCGACTCGCCAGAAACACCAGCCGATCATTCATAAATCACCTGCCGGCTACGCCACAACCATTTGGTGAACACTTTGGAATCACCTGCCAGGCTTGCTGGAACCACCTGCCGGTCATGCCAAAATCACCTGACAACTACGCCAGAACCGCTTGGCGGACACTGCGGAAACACCTGTCGGGCCGTCTGGAACCACATCTCAGACGTGCCAGAAACGTGTTCATGAGATGCTGGAACCACACCCCGAACAGACGGATACAACCTGCCAGAACCGCCTGAACCACCTGCCGAGCACGCCGGAACCACCTGCTCGACTCACCGGTACCACCTCCCTGACACGCCAAAATCACCTGCTGGGTATGCCACAACCACTTGGCGGACACTCCGGAATCATCTGCCGGACATGCCGGAACCAGCTCTCAGACACACCAGAACCAAGTGCCGGAGACGCCGGGAGCACCTGCCGAGCATGCCGGAGCCACCTGCTCGACTCGCCAGAAGCACCTGCCGGACAGGCCAAAATCAACTGCCGGGTATGCCAGAAGCACCTGGCGGACACTACGGAATCACCTGCCGCGCATGCCGGAACCACCTCTCAGACGTGCCGGAAGCACGTGCCGGACACGCCGGAAACACCTACCGGACAGACCGGAACCACCTGCCAAGAACGCCGGAGCCACCTGTTCGACTCGCTGGAACCACCTGCCGGACAGGCCAATATCAACTGCTGTCTATGCCAGAACCGCCTGGGGGACAGTCCGGGATCACCTGCCAGCCATGGCGGAACCACCTCTCAGACGTACCAGAACCACCTGCCGGAGAACCTGGAAACACGTCCTGGACAGTCTGGAACCACCTGCCGGCCAAGCCTGAACCACCTGCCAAGCACCACGGAACAACCTGCCAGACACGCCAAAATCACCTGCGTGTTATGCCAGAACCACTTGGAGGACTCTCTGGGATGACCTGCCGGGCATGCCGGAACCACCTCTCAGACGTGCCAGAACCATGTGGCGGACAGTCCGGAATCACCTGTTGGGCATGCGCAACCACCTCTGAGACGTACCAGAACCACATGCTGTGCAGGCTGGAACCACCTACCGGACAGACCGGAATCACCTTTCGATCATGCCGGAACCACCTGTCAGATGTGCCAGAAACACGTGCCGGAGACGCCGGAAGCACCTGCCAAGCACGTTGGAACCACCTGCTCAACTCGCCTGAACCACCTGCCGGACATGCCAAAATCACCTGCCGACTATGCCAGAACCACTTGGCGAACACTCCGGAATCACTTGCCGGGCATGCAGGAACCACCTCTCAGACATGCCAGAACCCCGTGCCAATGACCCCGGAAGCACCAGCCGAGCACGCCGGAACCACCTGCTCGACTCGCCAGAACCACCTGCCGATCACGCAAAAATCACCTGCCGGCTACGCGACAACCAGTTGGTGAACACTTTGGAATCACCTGCCAGGCTTGCTGGAACCACCTGCCGGTCATGCCAAAATCACCTGACAACTACGCCAGAACCGCTTGGCGGACACTGCGGAAACACCTGTCGGGCCGGCTGGAACCACATCTCAGACGTGCCAGAAACGTGTTCATGAGATGCTGGAACCACACCCCGAACAGACGGATACCACCTGCCAGAACCGCCTGAACCACCTGCCGAGCACACCGGAACCACCTGCTCGACTCACCGGTACCACCTCCCTGACACGCCAAAATCACCTGCTGGGTATGCCAGAACCACTTGGCGGACACTCCGGAATCATCTGCCGGACATGCCGGAACCAGCTCTCAGACACACCAGAACCAAGTGCCGGAGACGCCGGAAGCACCTGCCGAGCATGCCGGAGCCACCTGCTCGACTCGCCAGAAACACCTGCCGGACACGCCAAAATCAACTGCCGGGTATGCCAGAAGCACCTGGCGGACACTACGGGATCACCTGCCGCGCATGCCGGAACCACCTCTCAGACGTGCCGGAAGCACGTGCCGGACACGCCGGAAACACCTACCGGACAGACCGGAACCACCTGCCAAGAACACCGGAGCCACCTGTTCGACTCGCTGGAACCACCTGCCGGACAGGCCAATATCAACTGCTGGCTATGCCAGAACCACCTGGGGGACAGTCCGGGATCACCTGCCAGCCATGGCGGAACCACCTCTCAGACGTACCAGAACCACCTGCCGGAGAAGCTGGAAACACGTCCTGGAAAGACTGGAACCACGTGACGCCCATGCCTGAACCACCTGCAGAGCACCCCGGAACCACCTGCCGGACACGCCAAAATCACCTGTGGGCTATGCCAGAACCACTTGGACGACTCTCCGAAATGACCTGCCGGGCATGTTGGAACCACCTCTCAGACGTGCCAGAAGCACGTGGCGGACAGTCCGGAATCACCTGTTGGGCATACGCAACCACCTCTGACACGTACCAGAACCACGTGCCGTGCACGCCGGAACCACCTACCGGACAGACCGGAATCAACTTTTGGGCATGCCGGAACCACCAGTCAGATGTGCCAGAAACACGTGCCGGAGACGCCGGAAGCACCTGCCGAGCACGTCGCAACCACCTGCTCAACTCGCCTGAACCACCTGCCGGACACGCCAAAATCACCTGCCCGCTACACCAGCACCACTTCGGGGACAAGCCGGAATCACGTGAGGGGCATGCCGGCACAGCCTCTCAGACTGAACCTCGTGCCGGACACCACAGAACCACCTGCCGGACAGACCGGAACCACCTGCCGGACACGCCGGAACCACCGGCTCGACCCGCCGGAATGACCGCTGGACATGCAAACTCACCTGCCGGCTACGCCGGAAACACTTGGCGAACACTCCGGAATCACCTGCCGGGCATGCCGGAACCACCTCTCAGATATGCCAGAACCACGTGCCAATGACCTCGGAAGCACCTGCCGTGCACGCCGGAACCACCTGCTCGACTCGCCAGAACCACCTGCTGGACACGCAAAAATCACCTGCCGGCTACGCCACAACCAGTTGGGGAACACTTCGGAATCACCTGCCGGGCTTGCTGGAACCACCTGCCAGTCATGCCAAAATCACCTGCCAACTACGCCAGTACCACTTGGCGGACACTGTGGAAACACCTGTCGGGCCGGCCGGAACCACATCTCAGACGTGCCAGAAACGTGTTCATGAGATGCTGGAACCACACCCCGAACAGACGGAAAACACCTGCCAGACCCGTCTGAACAACCTGCCGAGCACGCCGGAGCCACATGCTCGACTCGCCGGAACCACCTACCTGACATGACCAAATCACCAGCCGGGTATGCCAGAACCACTTGGCGGACACTCCGGTATCATCTGCCGGACATGCCGGAACCAGCTCTCAGACACAGCAGAACCACGTGCCGGAGACGCCGGAAGCACCTGCCGAGCATGGCTGAGCCACCTGCTCGACTCGCCAGAAACACCTGCCGGACACGCCAAAATCACCTGCCGGGTACGCCAGAACCACCTGGCGGACACTCCGAAATCACCTGTCGCGCATGCCGGAACCACCTCTCAGACGTGCCGGAAGCACGTGCCGGACACGCCGGAATCACCTACCGGACAGACCGGAACCACCTGCCGAGCACGCCGGAGCCACCTGTTCGACTCGCTGGAACCACCTGCCGGACAGGCCAATATCAACTGCTGGCTATGCCAGAACCACCTGGGGGACGGTCCGGAATCACCTGCCAGCCATGGCGGAACCACCTCTCAGACGTACCAGGACCACCTGGCGGAGAAGCTGGAAACATGTCCTGGACAGTCTGGAACCACCTGCCGGCCAAGCCTGAACCACCTGCCAAGCACAACGGAACAACCTGCCAGACACGCCAAAATCACCTGCGTGTTATGCCAGAACCACTGGAGGAGTCTCTGGGATGACCTGCCGGGCATGCCGTAACCACCTCTCAGACGTGCCAGAACCATGAGGCGGACAGTCCGGAATCACCTGTTGGGCATGCGCAACCACCTCTGAGACGTACCAGAACCACATGCCGTGCAGGCTGGAACCACCTACCGGACAGACCGGAATCACCTTTCGGGCATGCCGGAACCACTGTCAGATGTGCCAGAAACACGTGCCGGAGACGCCGGAAGCACCTGCCAAGCACGTTGGAACCACCTGCTCAACTCGCCTGAACCACCTGCCGGACATGCCAAAATCACCTGCCGACTATGCCAGAACCACTTGGCGAACACTCCGGAATCACTTGCCGGGCATGCAGGAACCACCTCTCGGACATGCCTGAACCCCGTGCCAATGACCCCGGAAGCACCAGCCGAGCACGCCGGAACCACCTGCTCGACTCGCCAGAACCACCTGCCGATCACGCAAAAATCACCTGCCGGCTACGCCACAACCAGTTGGTGAACACTTTGGAATCACCTGCCAGGCTTGCTGGAACCACCTGCCGGTCATGCCAAAATCACCTGCCAACTACGCCAGAACCGCTTGGCGGACACTGCGGAAACACCTGTCGGGCCGGCTGGAACCACATCTCAGACGTGCCAGAAACGTGTTCATGAGATGCTGGAACCACACCCCGAACAGACGGATACCACCTGCCAGAACCGCCTGAACCACCTGCCGAGCACACCGGAACCACCTGCTCGACTCACCGGTACCACCTCCCTGACACGCCAAAATCACCTGCTGGGTATGCCAGAACCACTTGGCGGACACTCCGGAATCATCTGCCGGACATGCCGGAACCAGCTCTCAGACACACCAGAACCAAGTGCCGGAGACGCCGGAAGCACCTGCCGAGCATGCCGGAGCCACCTGCTCGACTCGCCAGAAACAGCTGCCGGACATGCCAAAATCACCTGCCGGGTATGCCAGAACCACCTGGCGGACACTACGGAATCACCTGCCGCGCATGCCGGAAGCACTTGCCAGACACACCGGAAACCCCTACCGGACAGACTGGAACCACCTGCCAAGAACGCCGGAGCCACCTGTTCGACTCGCTGGAACCACCTGCCGGACAGGCCAATATCAACTGCTGGCTATGCCAGAACCACCTGGGGGACAGTCCAGGATCACCTGCCAGCCATGGCGGAACCACCTCTCAGACGTACCAGAACCACCTGCCGGAGAAGCTGGAAACACGTCCTGGACAGACTGGAACCACGTGACGCCCATGCCTGAACCACCTGCCGAGCACGGCGGAACCACCTGCCGGACACGCCAAAATCACCTGCGGGCTACGCCAGAACCACTTGGACGACTCTCCGAAATGACCTGCCGGGCATGTTGGAACCACCTCGCAGACATGCCAGAAGCACGTGGCGGACAGTCCGGAATCACCTGTTGGGCATACGCAACCACCTCTGACACGTACCAGATCCACGTGCCGTGCACGCCGGAACCACCTACCGGACAGACCGGAATCAACTTTTGGGCATGCCGGAACCACCAGTCAGATGTGCCAGAAACACGTGCTGGAGACGCCGGAAGCACCTGCCGAGCACGTCGCAACCACCTGCTCAACTCGCCTGAACCACCTGCCGGACACGCCAAATTCACCTGCCCGCTACACCAGCACCACTTCGGGGACAAGCCGGAATCTCGTGAGGGGCATGCCGGCACAGCCTCTCAGACTGACCCTCGTGCCGGACACCACAGAACCACCTGCCGGACAGACCGGAACCACCTGCCGGACACGCCGGAACCACCGGCTCGACCCGCCGGACGGCCGTTGGACATGCAAACTCACCTGCCGGCTACGCCGGAAACACTTGGCGAACACTCCAGAATCACCTGCCGGGCATGCCGGAACCAGCTCTCAGACACACCAGAACCACGTGCCGGAGACGCCGGAAGCACCTGCCGAGCATGCCGGAGCCACCTGCTTGACTCGCCAGAAACACCTGCCGGAGACGCCAAAATCACCTGCCGGGTACGCCAGAACCACCTGGCGGACACTCCGAAACCACCTGTCGCGCATGCCGGAACCACCTCTCAGACGTGCCGGAAGCACGTGCCGGACACGCCGGAAACACGTACCGGACAGACCGGAACCACCTGTTCGACTCGCTGGAACCACCTGCCGGACAGGCCAATATCAACTGCTGGCTATGCCAGAACCACCTGGGGGACGGTCCGGAATCACCTGCCCGCCATGGCGGAACCACCTCTCAGACGTACCAGAACCACCTGCCGGAGAAGCTGGAAACACGTCCTGGACAGTCTGGAACCACCTGCCGGCCAAGCCTGAACCACCTGCCAAGCACAACGGAACAACCTGCCAGACACGCCAAAATCACCTGCGTGTTATGCCAGAACCACTTGGAGGACTCTCTGGGATGACCTGCCGGGCATGCCGGAACCACCTCTCAGACGTGCCAGAACCATGTGGCGGACAGTCCGGAATCACCTGTTGGGCATGCGCAACCACCTCTGAGACGTACCAGAACCACATGCCGTGCAGGCTGGAACCACCTACCGGACAGACCGGAATCACCTTTCGGGCATGCCGGAACCACCTGTCAGATGTGCCAGAAACACGTGCCGGAGACGCCAGAAGCACCTGCCAAGCACGTTGGAACCACCTGCTCAACTCGCCTGAACCACCTGCCGGACATGCCAAAATCACCTGCCGACTATGCCAGAACCACTTGGCGAACACTCCGGAATCACTTGCCGGGCATGCAGGAACCACCTCTCAGACATGCCAGAACCCCGTGCCAATGACCCCGGAAGCACCAGCCGAGCACGCCGGAACCACCTGCTCGACTCGCCAGAACCACCTGCCGATCACGCAAAAATCACCTGCCGGCTGCGCCACAACCAGTTGGTGAACACTTTGGAATCACCTGCCAGGCTTGCTGGAACCACCTGCCAGTCATGCCAAAAGCACCTGCCAACAACGCCAGAACCGCTTGGCGGACACTGCGGAAACACCTGTCGGGCCGGCTGGAACCACATCTCAGACGTTCCAGAAACGTGTTCATGAGATGCTGGAACCACATCACGAACAGACGGATACCACCTGCCAGAACCGCCTGAACCACCTGCTGAGCACGCCGGAACCACCTGCTCGACTCACCGGTACCACCTCCCTGACACGCCAAAATCACCTGCTGGGTATGCCAGAACCACTTGGCGGACACTCCGGAATCATCTGCCGGACATGCCGGAACCAGCTCTCAGACACACCAGAACCAAGTGCCGGAGACGCCGGAAGCACCTGCCGAGCATGCCGGAGCCACCTGCTCGACTCGCCAGAAACACCTGCCGGACACGCCAAAATCACCTGCCGGTTACGCCAGAACCACCTGGCGGACACTACGGAATCACCTGACGTGCATGCCGGAACCACCTCTCAGACGTGCCGGAAGCACGTGCCGGACACGCCGGAAACACCTACCGGACAGACCGGAACCACCTGCCAAGATCGCCGGAGCCACCTGTTCGACTCGCTGGAACCACCTGCCGGACAGGCCAATATCAACTGCTGGCTATGCCAGAACCACCTGGGGGACAGTCCGGGATCACCTGCCAGCCATGGCGGATCCACCTCTCAGACGTTCCAGAACCACCTGCCGGAGAATCTGGAAACAGGTCCTGGACAGACTGGAACCACGTGACGTCCATGCCTGAAACACCTGCCGAGCATGGCGGAACCACCTGCCGGACACGCCAAAATCACCTGCGGGCTACGCCAGAACCACTTGGACGACTCTCCGAAATGACCTGCCGGGCATGTTGGAACCACCTCTCAGACGTGCCAGAAGCACGTGGCGGACAGTCCGGAATCACCTGTTGGGCATACGCAACCACCTCTGAGACGTACCAGAACCACGTGCCGTGCACGCCGGAACCACCTACCGGACAGGCCGGAATCAACTTTTGGGCATGCCGGAACCACCAGTCAGATGTACCAGAAACACGTGCCGGAGACGCCGGAAGCACCTGCCGAGCACGTCGCAACCACCTGCTCAACTCGCCTGAACCACCTGCCGGACACGCCAAAATCACCTGCCCGCTACACCAGCACCACTTCGGGGACAAGCCGGAATCACGTGAGGGGCATGCCGGCACAGCGTCTCAGACTGAACCTCGTGCCGGACACCACAGAACCACCTGCCGGACAGACCGGAACCACCTGCCGCACACGCCGGAACCACCGCCTCGACCCGCCGGAACGACCGCTGTACATGCAAAATCACCTGCCGGCTATGCCGGAAACACTTGGCGAACACTCCGGAATCACCTGCCGGGCATGCCGGAACCACCTCTCAGATATGCCAGAACCACGTGCCAATGACGGCGGAAGCACCTGCCGAGCACGCTGGAACCACCTGCTCGACTCGCCAGAACCACCTGCCGGACACGCAAAAATCACCTGCCGGCTACGCCACAACCAGTTGGGGAACACTTCGGAATCACCTGCCGGGCTTGCTGGAACCACCTGCCGGTCATGCCAAAATCACCTGCCAACTACGCCAGTACCACTTGGCGGACACTGCGGAAACACCTGTCGGGCCGGCCGGAACCACATCTCAGACGTGCCAGAACCATGTGCATGAGATGCTGGAACCACACCCCGAACAGACGGAAAACACCTGCCAGACCCGTCTGAACAACCTGCCGAGCACGCCGGTGCCACCTGCTCGACTCGCCGGAACCACCTACCTGACATGCCCAAATCACCAGCCGGGTATGCCAGAACCACTTGGCGGACACTCCGGAATCATCTTCCGGACATGCCGGAACCAGCTCTCAGACACACCAGAACCACGTGCCGGAGACGCCGGAAGCACCTGCCGAGCATGCCGGAGCCACCTGCTCGACTCGCCAGAAACACCTGCCGGACACGCCAAAATCACCTGCCGGGTACGCCAGAACCACCTGGCGGACACTCCGAAACCACCTGTCGCGCATGCCGGAACCACCTCTCAGACGTGCCGGAAGCACGTGCCGGACACGCCGGAAACACGTACCGGACAGACCGGAACCACCTGTTCGACTCGCTGGAACCACCTGCCGGACAGGCCAATATCAACTGCTGGCTATGCCAGAACCACCTGGGGGACGGTCCGGAATCACCTGCCCGCCATGGCGGAACCACCTCTCAGACGTACCAGAACCACCTGCCGGAGAAGCTGGAAACACGTCCTGGACAGTCTGGAACCACCTGCCGGCCAAGCCTGAACCACCTGCCAAGCACAACGGAACAACCTGCCAGACACGCCAAAATCACCTGCGTGTTATGCCAGAACCACTTGGAGGACTCTCTGGGATGACCTGCCGGGCATGCCGGAACCACCTCTCAGACGTGCCAGAACCATGTGGCGGACAGTCCGGAATCACCTGTTGGGCATGCGCAACCACCTCTGAGACGTACCAGAACCACATGCCGTGCAGGCTGGAACCACCTACCGGACAGACCGGAATCACCTTTCGGGCATGCCGGAACCACCTGTCAGATGTGCCAGAAACACGTGCCGGAGACGCCAGAAGCACCTGCCAAGCACGTTGGAACCACCTGCTCAACTCGCCTGAACCACCTGCCGGACATGCCAAAATCACCTGCCGACTATGCCAGAACCACTTGGCGAACACTCCGGAATCACTTGCCGGGCATGCAGGAACCACCTCTCAGACATGCCAGAACCCCGTGCCAATGACCACGGAAGCACCAGCCGAGCACGCCGGAACCACCTGCTCGACTCGCCAGAACCACCTGCCGATCACGCAAAAATCACCTGCCGGCTACGCCAAAACCATTTGGTGAACACTTTGGAATCACCTGCCAGGCTTGCTGGAACCACCTGCCAGTCATGCCAAAATCACCTGCCAACTACGCCAGAACCGCTTGGCGGACACTGCGGAAACACCTGTCGGGCCGGCTGGAACCACATCTCAGACGTGCCAGAAACGTGTTCATGAGATGCTGGAACCACACCCCGAACAGACGGATACCACCTGCCAGAACCGCCTGAACCACCTGCTGAGCACGCCGGAACCACCTGCTCGACTCACCGGTACCACCTCCCTGACACGCCAAAATCACCTGCTGGGTATGCCAGAACCACTTGGCGGACACTCCGGAATCATCTGCCGGACATGCCGGAACCAGCTCTCAGACACACCAGAACCAAGTGCCGGAGACGGCGGATACACCTGCCCAGCATGCCAGAGCCACCTGCTCGACTCGCCAGAAACACCTGCCGGACACGCCAAAATCACCTGCCAGGTATACCAGAACCACCTGTCGGACACTACGGAATCACCTGCCGCGCATGCCGGAACCACCAGTCAGATTTGCCAGAAACACGTGCCGGAGACACCGGAAGCACCTGCTGAGCACGTCGCAACCACCTGCTCAACTCGCCTGAACCACCTGCCGGACACGCCAAAATCACCTGCCCGCTACACCAGCACCACTTCGGGGACAAGCCGGAATCACGTGAGGGGCATTCCGGCACAGCCTCTCAGACTGAACCTCGTGCCGGACACCACAGAACCACCTGTCGGACAGACCGGAACCACCTGCCGGACACGCCGGTACCACCGGCTCGACCTGCCGGAACGACCGCTGGACACGCAAAATCACCTGCCGGCTACGCCGGAAACACTTTGCGAACATTCCGGAATCACCTGCCCGGCATGCCGGAACTGCCTCTCAGATATGCCAGAACCACGTGCCAATGACCCCGGAAGCACCTGCCGAGCACGCCGGAACCACCTGCTCGACTCGCCAGAACCACCTGCCGGACACGCAAAAATCACCTGCCGGCTACGCCACAACCAGTTGGGGAACACTTCGGAATCACCTGACGGGTTTGCTGGAACCACCTGCCGGTCATGCCAAAATCACCTGCCAACTACGCCAGTACCACTTGGCGGACACTGCAGAAACACCTGTCGGGCCGGCCGGAACCACATCTCAGACGTGCCAGAACCATGTGCATGAGATCCTGGAACCACACCCCGAACAGACGGAAAACACCTGCCAGACCCGTCTGAACATCCTGCCGAGCACGCCGGAGCCACCTGCTCGACTCGCCGGAACCACCTACCTGACATGCCCAAATCACCAGCCGGGTATGCCAGAACCACTTGGCGGACACTCCGGAATCATCTGCTGGACATGCCGGAACCAGCTCTCAGACACACCAGAACCACGTGCCGGAGACGCCGGAAGCACCTGCCGAGCACGCCGGAGCCACCTGCTCGACTCGCCAGAAACACCTGCCGGACACGCCAAAATCACCTTCCGGGTATGCCAGAACCACCTCGCGGACACTACGGAATCACGTGCCGCGCATGCCGGAACCAACTCTCAGACGTGCCGGAAGCACGTGCCGGACACGCCGGAATCACCTACCGGACAGACCGGAACCACCTGCCGAGCACGCCGGAGCCACCTGTTCGACTCGCTGGAACCACCGTCCGGACAGGCCAATATCAACTGCTGGCTATGCCAGAACCACCTGGGGGACAGTCCGGGATCACCTGCCAGCCATGGCGGAACCACCTCTCAGACGTACCAGAACCACCTGCCGGAGAACCTGGAAACACGTCCTGGACAGACTGGAACCACGTGACGGCCATGCCTGAACCACCTGCCGAGCACGGCGGAACCACCTGCCGGACACGCCAAAATCACCTGCGGGCTACGCCAGAACCACTTGGACGACTCTCCGAAATGACCTGCCGGGCATGTTGGAACCACCTCTCAGACGTGCCAGAAGCACGTGGCAGACAGTCCGGAATCACATGTTGGGCATACGCAACCACCTCTGACACGTACCAGAACCACGTGCCGTGCACGCCGGAACCACCTACCGGACAGACCGCAATCAACAATTGGGCATGCCGGAACCACCAGTCAGATGTGCCAGAAACACGTGCCGGAGACGCCGGAAGCACCTGCCAAGCACGTTGGAACCACCTGCTCAACTCGCCTGAACCACCTGCCGGACATGCCAAAATCACCTGCCGACTATGCCAGAACCACTTGGCGAACACTCCGGAATCACTTGCCGGGCATGCAGGAACCACCTCTCAGACATGCCAGAACCCCGTGCCAATGACCCCGGAAGCGCCAGCCGAGCACGCCGGAACCACCTGCTCGACTCGCCAGAAACACCTGCCGATCACGCAAAAATCACCTGCCGGCTACGCCACAACCAGTTGGTGAACACTTTGGAATCACCTGCCAGGCTTGCTGGAACCACCTGCCAGTCATGCCAAAATCACCTGCCAACTACGCCTGAACCGCTTGGCGGACACTGCGGAAACACCTGTCGGGCCGGCTGGAACCACATCTCAGACGTGCCAGAAACGTGTTCATGAGATGCTGGAACCACACCCCGAACAGACGGATACCACCTGCCAGAACTGCCTGAACCACCAGCTGAGCACGTCGGAACCACCTGCTCGACTCACCGGTACCACCTCCATGACACGCCAAAATCACCTGCTGGGTATGCCAGAACCACTTGGCGGACACTCCGGAATCATCTGCCGGACATGCCGGAACCAGCTCTCAGACACACCAGAACCACGTGCCGGAGATGCCGGAAGCACCTGCCGAGCATGCCGGAGCCACCTGCTCGACTAGCCAGAAACACCTGCTGGACACGCCAAAATCACCTGCCGGGTATGCCAGAACCACCTGGCGGACACTACGGAATCACCTGCCGCGCATGCCGGAACCACCTCTCAGACGTGCCGGAAGCACGTGCCAGACACGCCGGAAACACCAACCGGACAGACCGGAACCACCTGCCAAGAACGCCGGAGCCACCTGTTCGACTCGCTGGAACCACCTGCCGGACAGGCCAATATCAACTGCTGGCTATGCCAGAACCACCTGGGGGACAGTCCGGGATCACCTGCCAGCCATGGCGGAACCACCTCTCAGACGTACCAGAACCACCTGCCGGAGAACCTGGAAACACGTCCTGGACAGACTGGAACCACGTGACGGCCATGCCTGAACCACCTGCCGAGCACGGCGGAACCACCTGCCGGACACGCCAAAATCACCTGCGGGCTATGCCAGAACCAATTGGACGACTCTCCGAAATGACCTGCCCGGCATGTTGGAACCATCTCTCAGACGTGCCAGAAGCACGTGGCGGACAGTCCGGAATCACCTGTTGGGCATGCGCAACCACCTCTGAGACGTACCAGAACCACGTGCCGTGCAGCCTGGAACCACCTACCGGAAAGACCGGAATCACATTTCGGGCATGCCGGAACCACCTGTCAGATGTGCCAGAAGCACGTGGCGGACAGTCCGGAATCACCTGTTGGGCATACGCAACCACATCTGAAATGTACCGGAACCACGTGCCGTGCACGCCGGAACCACCTACCGGACAGACCGGAATCAACTTTTGGGCATGCCGGAACCACCAGTCAGATGTGCCAGAAACACGTGCCGGAGACGCCGGAAGCACCTGCCGAGCACGTCGCAACCACCTGCTCAACTCGCCTGAACCACCTGCCGGACACGCCAAAATCACCTGCCCGCTACACCAGCACCACTTCGGGGACAAGCCGGAATCACGTGAGGGACATGCCGGCACAGCCTCTCAGACGGAACCTCGTGCCGGACTCCAAAGAACCACCTGCCGGAAAGACCGGAACAACCTGCCGAGCACGCCGGAGCCACCTGTTCGACTCGCTGGAACCAACTGCCGGACAGGCCAATATAAACTGCTGGCTATGCCAGAACCACCTGGGGGACGGTCCGGAATCACCTGCCCGCCATGGCGGAACCACCTCTCAGACGCACCAGAACCACCTGCCGAAGAAGCTGGAAACACGTCCTGGACAGTCTGGAACCACCTGCCGGGCAAGCCTGAACCACCTGCCAAGCGCAACGGAACAACCTGCCAGACACGCCGAAATCACCTGCGTGTTATGCCAGAACCACTTGGAGGACTCTCTGGGATGACCTGCCGGGCATGCCGGAACCACCTCTCAGACGTGCCAGAACCATGTGGCGGACAGTCCGGAATCACCTGTTGGGCATGCGCAACCACCTCTGAGACGTACCAGAACCACATGACATGCAGGCTGGAACCACCTACCGGACAGACCGGAATCACCTTTCGGGCATGCCGGAACCACCTGTCAGATGTGCCAGAAACACGTGCCGGAGACGCCGGAAGCACCTGCCAAGCACGTTGTAACCACCTGCTCAACTCTCCTGAACCACCAGCCGGACATGCCAAAATCACCTGCCGACTATGCCAGAACCACTTGGCGAACACTCCGGAATCACTTGCCGGGCATGCAGGAACCACCTCTCAGACATGCCAGAACCCCGTGCCAATGACCCCGGAAGCACCAGCCGAGCACGCCGGAACCACCTGCTCGACTCGCCAGAACCACCTGCCGATCACGCAAAAATCACCTGCCGGCTACGCCACAACCAGTTGGTGAACACTTTGGAATCACCTGCCAGGCTTGCTGGAACCACCTGCCAGTCATGCCAAAATCACCTGCCAACTACGCCAGAACCGCTTGGCGGACACTGCGGAAACACCTGTCGGGCCGGCTGGAACCACATCTCAGACGTGCCAGAAACGTGTTCATGAGATGCTGGAACCACACCCCGAACAGACGGATACCACCTGCCAGAACCGCCTGAACCACCTGCTGAGCACGCCGGAACCACCTGCTCGACTCACCGGTACCACCTCCCTGACACGCCAAAATCACCTGCTGGGTATGCCAGAACCACTTGGCGGACACTCCGGAATCATCTGCCGGACATGCCGGAACCAGCTCTCAGACACACCAGAACCAAGTGCCGGAGACGCCGGAAGCACCTGCCGAGCATGCCGGAGCCACCTGCTCGACTCGCCAGAAACACCTGCCGGACACGCCAAAATCACCTGCCCGGTATGCCAGAACCACCTGGCGGACACTAGGGAATCACCTGCCGCACATTCCGGAACCACCTCTCAGACGTGCCGGAAGCACGTGCCGGACACGCCGGAAACACCTACCGGACAGACCGGAACCACCTGCCAAGAACGCCGGAGCCACCTGTTCAACTCGCTGGAACCACCTGCCGGACAGGCCAATATCAACTGCTGACTATGCCAGAACCACCTGGGGGACAGTCCGGGATCACCTGCCAGCCATGGCGGAACCACCTCTCAGACGTACCAGAACCACCTGCCGGAGAAGCTGGAAACACTTCCTGGACAGACTGCAACCACGTGACGGCCATGCCTGAACCACCTGCCGAGCACGGCGGAACCACCTGCCGGACACGCCAAAATCACCTGCGTGTTATGCCAGAACCACTTGGCCGACTCTCCGAAATGACCTGCCGGGCATGTTGGAACCACCTCTCAGACGTGCCAGAAGCACGTGGCGGACACTCCGGGATCACCTGTTGGGCATACGCAACCACCTCTGAGACGTACCAGAACCACGTGCCGTGCACGCCGGAACCACCTACCGGACAGACCGGAATCAACTTTTGGGCATGCCGGAACCACCAGTCTGATGTGCCAGAAAAACGTGCCGGAGACGCCGGAAGCACCTGCCGAGCACGTCGCAACCACCTGCTCAACTCGCCTGAACCACCTGCCGGACACGCCAAAATCACCTGCCCGCTACACCAGCACCACTTCGGGGACAAGCCGGAATCACGTGAGGGGCATGCCGGCACAGCCTCTCAGACTGAACCTCGTGCCGGACACCACAGAACCACCTGCCGGACAGACCGGAACCACCTGCGGGACACGCCGGAACCACCGGCTCGACCCGCCGGAACGACCGCTGGACATGCAAAATCACCTGCCGGCTACGCCGGAAACACTTGGCGAACACTCCGGAATCACCTGCCGGGCATGACGGAACCACCTCTCAGATATGCCAGAACCAAGTGCCGGAGACGCCGAAAGCACCTGCCGAGCATGCCGGAGCCACCTGCTCGACTTGCCAGGAACACCTGCCGGACACGCAAAAATCAACTGCCGGGTACGCCAGAATCACCTGGCGGACACTACGGAATCACCTGCCACGCATGCCGGAACCACCTCTCAGACGTGCCGGAAGCACGTGCCAGACACGCCGGAAACACCTACCGGACAGACCGGAACCACCTGCCAAGCACGCCGGAGCCACCTGTTCGACTCGCTGGAACCACCTGCCGGACAGGCCAATATCAACTGCTGGCTATGCCAGAACCACCTGGGGGACAGTCCGGGATCACCTGCCAGCCATGGCGGAACCACCTCTCAGACGTACCAGAACCACCTGCCGGAGAAGCTGGAAACACGTCCTGGACAGTCTGGAACCACCTGCCGGCCAAGCCTGAACCACCTGCCGAGCACAAAGGAACAACATGCCAGACACGCCAAAATCACCTGCGTGTTATGCCAGAACCACTTGGAGGACTCTCTGGGATGACCTGCCGGGCATACTGGAACCACCTCTCAGACGTGCCAGAACCATGTGGCGGACAGTCCGGAATCACCTGTTGGGCATGCGCAACCACCTCTGAGACGTACCAGAACCACATGCCGTGCAGGCTGGAACCACCTACCGGACAGACCGGAATCACCTTTTGGGCATGCCGGAACCACCTGTCAGATGTGCCAGAAACACGTGCCGGAGACGCCGGAAGCACCTGCCAAGCACGTTGGAACCACCTGCTCAACTCGCCTGAACCACCAGCCGGACATGCCAAAATCACCTGCCGACTATGCCAGAACCACTTGGCGAACACTCCGGAATCACTTGCCGGGCATGCAGGAACCACCTCTCAGACATGCCAGAACCCCGTGCCAATGACCCCGGAAGCACCAGCCGAGCACGCCGGAACCACCTGCTCGACTCGCCAGAACCACCTGCCGATCACGCAAAAATCACCTGCCGGCTACGCCACAACCAGTTGGTGAACACTTTGGAATCACCTGCCAGGCTTGCTGGAACCACCTGCCAGTCATGCCAAAATCACCTGCCAACTACGCCAGAACCGCTTGGCGGACACTGCGGAAACACCTGTCGGGCCGGCTGGAACCACATCTCAGACGTGCCAGAAACGTGTTCATGAGATGCTGGAACCACACCCCGAACAGACGGATACCACCTGCCAGAACCGCCTGAACCACCTGCCGAGCACGCCGGAACCACCTGCTCGACTCACCGGTAACACCTCCCTGACACGCCAAAATCACCTGCTGGGTATGCCAGAACCATTGGCGGACACTCCGGAATCATCTGCCGGACATGCCGGAACCAGCTCTCAGACCCAGCAGAACCAAGTGCGGGAGACGCCGGAAGCACCAGCCGAGCATGCCGGAGCCACCTGCTCGACTCGCCAGAAACACCTGCCGGACACGCCAAAATCACCTGCCGGGTATGCCAGAACCACCTGGCGGACACTCCGGAATCACCTGCCGCGCATGCCGGAACCACCTCTCAGACACACCGGAAGCACGTGCCAGACACGCCGGAAACACCTACCGTAAAGACCGGAACCACCTGCCAACAACGCCGGAGCCACCTGTTCGACTCGCTGGAACCACCTGCCGGACAGGCCAATATCAACTGCTGGCTATGCCAGAACCACCTGGGTGACAGTCCGGGATCACCTGCCAGCCATGGCGGAACCACCTCTCAGACGTACCAGAACCACCTGCCGGAGAAGCTGGAAACACGTCCTGGACAGACTGGAACCACGTGACGGCCATGCCTGAACCACCTGCCGAGCACGGCGGAACCACCTGCCGGACACGCCAAAATCACCTGCGGGCTACGCCAGAACCACTTGGACGACTCTCCGAAATGACGTGCCGGGCATGTTGGAACCACCTCTCAGACGTGCCAGAAGCACGTGGCGGACAGTCCGGAATCACCTGTTGTGCATACGCAACCACCTCTGACACGTACCAGAACCACGTGCCGTGCACGCCGGAACCACCTACCGGACAGACCGGAATCAACTTTTGGGCATGCCGGAACCACCAGTCAGATGTGCCAGAAACACGTGCCGGAGACGCCGGAAGCACCTGCCGAGCACGTCGCAACCACCTGCTCAACTCGCCTGAACCACCTGCCGGACACGCCAAAATCACCTGCCCGCTACACCAGCACCACTTCGGGGACAAGCCGGAATCACGTGAGGGGCATGCCGGCACAGCCTCTCAGACTGAACCTCGTGCCGGACACCACAGAACCACCTGCCGGACAGACCGGAACCACCTGCCGGACACGCCGGAACCACCGGCTCGACCCGCCGGAACGACCGCTGGACCTGCAAAATCACCTGCCGGCTACGCCGGAAACACTTGGCGAACACTCCGGAATCACCTGCCGGGCATGCCGGAACCACCTCTCAGATATGACAGAACCACGTGCCGGACACGCAAAAATCACCTGCCGGCTACGCCACAACCAGTTGGGGAACACTTCGGAATCACCTGCCGGGCTTGCTGGAACCACCTGCCGGTCATGCCAAAATCACCTGCCAACTACGCCAGTACCACTTGGCGGACACTGTGGAAACACCTGTCGGGCCGGCCGGAACCACGTCTCAGACGTGCCAGAACCATGTGCATGAGAGGCTGGAACCACACCCCGAACAGACGGAAAACACCTGCCAGACCCGTCTGAACAACCTGCCGAGCACGCCGGAGCCACCTGCTCGACTCGCCGGAACCACCTACCTGACATGCCCAAATCACCAGCCGGGTATGCCAGAACCACTTGGCGGACACTCCGGAATCATCTGCCGGACATGCCGGAACCAGCTCTCAGACACACCAGAACCACGTGCCGGAGACGCCGGAAGCACCTGCCGAGCATGCCGGAGCCACCTGCTCGACTCGCCAGAAACACCTGCCGCACATGCCAAAATCACCTGCCGGGTACGCCAGAACCACCTGGCGGACATTCCGAAATCACCTGTCGCGCATGCCGGAACCACCTCTCAGACGTGCCGGAAGCACGTGCCGGACACGCCGGAATCACCTACCGGACAGACCGGAACCACCTGCAGAGCACGCCGGAGCCACCTGTTCGACTCGCTGGAACCACCTGCCGGACAGGCCAATATCAACTGCTGGCTATGCCAGAACCACCTGGGGGACGGTCCGGAATCGCCTGCCAGCCATGGCGGAACCACCTCTCAGATGTACCAGAACCACCTGCCGGAGAAGCTGGAAACACGTCCTGGACAGTCTGGAACCACCTGCTGGCCAAGCCTGAACCACCTGCCAAGCACAACGGAACAACCTGCCAGACACGCCAAAATCACCTGCGTGTTATGCCAGAACCACTTGGAGGACTCTCTGGGATGACCTGCCGGGCATGCCGGAACCACCTCTCAGACGTGCCAGAACCATGTGGCGGACAGTCCGGAATCACCTGTTGGGCATGCGCAACCCCCTCTGAGACGTACCAGAACCACATGCCGTGCAGGCTGGAACCACCTACCGGACAGACCGGAATCACCTTTCGGGCATGCCGGAACCACCTGTCAGATGTGCCAGAAACACGTGCCGGAGACGCCGGAAGCACCTGCCAAGCACGTTGGAACCACCTGCTCAACTCGCCTGAACCACCTGCCGGACATGCCAAAATCAACTGCCGACTATGCCAGAACCACTTGGCGAACACTCCGGAAACACTTGCCGGGCATGCAGGAACCACCTCTCAGACATGCCAGAACCCCGTGCCAATGACCCCGGAAGCACCAGCCGAGCACGCCGGAACCACCTGCTCGACTCGCCAGAACCACCTGCCGATCATGCAGAAATCACCTGCCGGCTACGCCACAACAAGTTGGTGAACACTTTGGAATCACCTGCCAGGCTTGCTGGAACCACCTGCCAGTCATGCCAAAATCACCTGCCAACTACGCCAGAACCGCTTGGCGGACACTGCGGAAACACCTGTCGGGCCGGCTGGAACCACATCTCAGACGTGCCAGAACCATGTGGCGGACAGTCCGGAATAACCTGTTGGGCATACGCAACCACCTCTGACACGTACCAGAACCAGGTGCCGTGCTCGCCGGAACCACCAACCGGACAGACCGGAATCAAGCTTTGGGCATTCCGGAACCACCAATCAGATGTGCCAGAAACACGTGCCGGAGACGCCGGAAGCACCTGCCGAGCACGTCGCAACCACCTGCTCAACTCGCCTGAACCACCTGCCGGACACGCCAAAATCACCTGCCCGCTACACCAGCACCACTTCGGGGACAAGCCGGAATCACGTGAGGGGCATGCCGGCACAGCCTCTCAGACTGAACCTCGTGCCGGACACCACAGAACCACCTGCCGGACAGACCGGAACCACCTGCGGGACACGCCGGAACCACCGGCTCGACCCGCCGGAACGACCGCTGGACATGCAAAATCACCTGCCGGCTACGCCGGAAACACTTGGCGAACACTCCGGAATCACCTGCCGGGCATGACGGAACCACCTCTCAGATATGCCAGAACCAAGTGCCGGAGACGCCGAAAGCACCTGCCGAGCATGCCGGAGCCACCTGCTCGACTTGCCAGGAACACCTGCCGGACACGCAAAAATCAACTGCCGGGTACGCCAGAATCACCTGGCGGACACTACGGAATCACCTGCCACGCATGCCGGAACCACCTCTCAGACGTGCCGGAAGCACGTGCCAGACACGCCGGAAACACCTACCGGACAGACCGGAACCACCTGCCAAGCACGCCGGAGCCACCTGTTCGACTCGCTGGAACCACCTGCCGGACAGGCCAATATCAACTGCTGGCTATGCCAGAACCACCTGGGGGACAGTCCGGGATCACCTGCCAGCCATGGCGGAACCACCTCTCAGACGTACCAGAACCACCTGCCGGAGAAGCTGGAAACACGTCCTGGACAGTCTGGAACCACCTGCCGGCCAAGCCTGAACCACCTGCCGAGCACAAAGGAACAACATGCCAGACACGCCAAAATCACCTGCGTGTTATGCCAGAACCACTTGGAGGACTCTCTGGGATGACCTGCCGGGCATACCGGAACCACCTCTCAGACGTGCCAGAACCATGTGGCGGACAGTCCGGAATCACCTGTTGGGCATGCGCAACCACCTCTGAGACGTACCAGAACCACATGCCGTGCAGGCTGGAACCACCTACCGGACAGACCGGAATCACCTTTTGGGCATGCCGGAACCACCTGTCAGATGTGCCAGAAACACGTGCCGGAGACGCCGGAAGCACCTGCCAAGCACGTTGGAACCACCTGCTCAACTCGCCTGAACCACCTGCCGGACATGCCAAAATCACCTGCCGACTATGCCAGAACCACTTGGCGAACACTCCGGAATCACTTGCCGGGCATGCAGGAACCACCTCTCAGACATGCCAGAACCCCGTGCCAATGACCCCGGAAGCACCAGCCGAGCACGCCGGAACCACCTGCTCGACTCGCCAGAACCACCTGCCGATCACGCAAAAATCACCTGCCGGCTACGCCACAACCAGTTGGTGAACACTTTGGAATCACCTGCCAGGCTTGCTGGAACCACCTGCCAGTCATGCCAAAATCACCTGCCAACTACGCCAGAACCGCTTGGCGGACACTGCGGAAACACCTGTCGGGCCGGCTGGAACCACATCTCAGACGTGCCAGAAACGTGTTCATGAGATGCTGGAACCACACCCCGAACAGACGGATACCACCTGCCAGAACCGCCTGAACCACCTGCCGAGCACGCCGGAACCACCTGCTCGACTCACCGGTAACACCTCCCTGACACGCCAAAATCACCTGCTGGGTATGCCAGAACCATTGGCGGACACTCCGGAATCATCTGCCGGACATGCCGGAACCAGCTCTCAGACCCAGCAGAACCAAGTGCGGGAGACGCCGGAAGCACCAGCCGAGCATGCCGGAGCCACCTGCTCGACTCGCCAGAAACACCTGCCGGACACGCCAAAATCACCTGCCGGGTATGCCAGAACCACCTGGCGGACACTCCGGAATCACCTGCCGCGCATGCCGGAACCACCTCTCAGACACACCGGAAGCACGTGCCAGACACGCCGGAAACACCTACCGTAAAGACCGGAACCACCTGCCAACAACGCCGGAGCCACCTGTTCGACTCGCTGGAACCACCTGCCGGACAGGCCAATATCAACTGCTGGCTATGCCAGAACCACCTGGGTGACAGTCCGGGATCACCTGCCAGCCATGGCGGAACCACCTCTCAGACGTACCAGAACCACCTGCCGGAGAAGCTGGAAACACGTCCTGGACAGACTGGAACCACGTGACGGCCATGCCTGAACCACCTGCCGAGCACGGCGGAACCACCTGCCGGACACGCCAAAATCACCTGCGGGCTACGCCAGAACCACTTGGACGACTCTCCGAAATGACGTGCCGGGCATGTTGGAACCACCTCTCAGACGTGCCAGAAGCACGTGGCGGACAGTCCGGAATCACCTGTTGGGCATACGCAACCACCTCTGACACGTACCAGAACCATGTGCCGTGCACGCCGGAACCACCTACCGGACAGACCGGAATCAACTTTTGGGCATGCCGGAACCACCAGTCAGATGTGCCAGAAACACGTGCCGGAGACGCCGGAAGCACCTGCCGAGCACGTCGCAACCACCTGCTCAACTCGCCTGAACCACCTGCCGGACACGCCAAAATCACCTGCCCGCTACACCAGCACCACTTCGGGGACAAGCCGGAATCACGTGAGGGGCATGCCGGCACAGCCTCTCAGACTGAACCTCGTGCCGGACACCACAGAACCACCTGCCGGACAGACCGGAACCACCTGCCGGACACGCCGGAACCACCGGCTCGACCCGCCGGAACGACCGCTGGACCTGCAAAATCACCTGCCGGCTACGCCGGAAACACTTGGCGAACACTCCGGAATCACCTGCCGGGCATGCCGGAACCACCTCTCAGATATGACAGAACCACGTGCCGGACACGCAAAAATCACCTGCCGGCTACGCCACAACCAGTTGGGGAACACTTCGGAATCACCTGCCGGGCTTGCTGGAACCACCTGCCGGTCATGCCAAAATCACCTGCCAACTACGCCAGTACCACTTGGCGGACACTGTGGAAACACCTGTCGGGCCGGCCGGAACCACGTCTCAGACGTGCCAGAACCATGTGCATGAGAGGCTGGAACCACACCCCGAACAGACGGAAAACACCTGCCAGACCCGTCTGAACAACCTGCCGAGCACGCCGGAGCCACCTGCTCGACTCGCCGGAACCACCTACCTGACATGCCCAAATCACCAGCCGGGTATGCCAGAACCACTTGGCGGACACTCCGGAATCATCTGCCGGACATGCCGGAACCAGCTCTCAGACACACCAGAACCACGTGCCGGAGACGCCGGAAGCACCTGCCGAGCATGCCGGAGCCACCTGCTCGACTCGCCAGAAACACCTGCCGCACATGCCAAAATCACCTGCCGGGTACGCCAGAACCACCTGGCGGACATTCCGAAATCACCTGTCGCGCATGCCGGAACCACCTCTCAGACGTGCCGGAAGCACGTGCCGGACACGCCGGAATCACCTACCGGACAGACCGGAACCACCTGCAGAGCACGCCGGAGCCACCTGTTCGACTCGCTGGAACCACCTGCCGGACAGGCCAATATCAACTGCTGGCTATGCCAGAACCACCTGGGGGACGGTCCGGAATCGCCTGCCAGCCATGGCGGAACCACCTCTCAGATGTACCAGAACCACCTGCCGGAGAAGCTGGAAACACGTCCTGGACAGTCTGGAACCACCTGCTGGCCAAGCCTGAACCACCTGCCAAGCACAACGGAACAACCTGCCAGACACGCCAAAATCACCTGCGTGTTATGCCAGAACCACTTGGAGGACTCTCTGGGATGACCTGCCGGGCATGCCGGAACCACCTCTCAGACGTGCCAGAACCATGTGGCGGACAGTCCGGAATCACCTGTTGGGCATGCGCAACCCCCTCTGAGACGTACCAGAACCACATGCCGTGCAGGCTGGAACCACCTACCGGACAGACCGGAATCACCTTTCGGGCATGCCGGAACCACCTGTCAGATGTGCCAGAAACACGTGCCGGAGACGCCGGAAGCACCTGCCAAGCACGTTGGAACCACCTGCTCAACTCGCCTGAACCACCTGCCGGACATGCCAAAATCAACTGCCGACTATGCCAGAACCACTTGGCGAACACTCCGGAAACACTTGCCGGGCATGCAGGAACCACCTCTCAGACATGCCAGAACCCCGTGCCAATGACCCCGGAAGCACCAGCCGAGCACGCCGGAACCACCTGCTCGACTCGCCAGAACCACCTGCCGATCATGCAGAAATCACCTGCCGGCTACGCCACAACAAGTTGGTGAACACTTTGGAATCACCTGCCAGGCTTGCTGGAACCACCTGCCAGTCATGCCAAAATCACCTGCCAACTACGCCAGAACCGCTTGGCGGACACTGCGGAAACACCTGTCGGGCCGGCTGGAACCACATCTCAGACGTGCCAGAACCATGTGGCGGACAGTCCGGAATAACCTGTTGGGCATACGCAACCACCTCTGACACGTACCAGAACCAGGTGCCGTGCTCGCCGGAACCACCAACCGGACAGACCGGAATCAAGCTTTGGGCATTCCGGAACCACCAATCAGATGTGCCAGAAACACGTGCCGGAGACGCCGGAAGCACCTGCCGAGCACGTCGCAACCACCTGCTCAACTCGCCTGAACCACCTGCCGGACACGCCAAAATCACCTGCCCGCTACACCAGCACCACTTCGGGGACAAGCCGGAATCACGTGAGGGGCATGCCGGCACAGCCTCTCAGACTGAACCTCGTGCCGGACACCACAGAACCACCTGCCGGACAGACCGGAACCACCTGCGGGACACGCCGGAACCACCGGCTCGACCCGCCGGAACGACCGCTGGACATGCAAAATCACCTGCCGGCTACGCCGGAAACACTTGGCGAACACTCCGGAATCACCTGCCGGGCATGACGGAACCACCTCTCAGATATGCCAGAACCAAGTGCCGGAGACGCCGAAAGCACCTGCCGAGCATGCCGGAGCCACCTGCTCGACTTGCCAGGAACACCTGCCGGACACGCAAAAATCAACTGCCGGGTACGCCAGAATCACCTGGCGGACACTACGGAATCACCTGCCACGCATGCCGGAACCACCTCTCAGACGTGCCGGAAGCACGTGCCAGACACGCCGGAAACACCTACCGGACAGACCGGAACCACCTGCCAAGCACGCCGGAGCCACCTGTTCGACTCGCTGGAACCACCTGCCGGACAGGCCAATATCAACTGCTGGCTATGCCAGAACCACCTGGGGGACAGTCCGGGATCACCTGCCAGCCATGGCGGAACCACCTCTCAGACGTACCAGAACCACCTGCCGGAGAAGCTGGAAACACGTCCTGGACAGTCTGGAACCACCTGCCGGCCAAGCCTGAACCACCTGCCGAGCACAAAGGAACAACATGCCAGACACGCCAAAATCACCTGCGTGTTATGCCAGAACCACTTGGAGGACTCTCTGGGATGACCTGCCGGGCATACCGGAACCACCTCTCAGACGTGCCAGAACCATGTGGCGGACAGTCCGGAATCACCTGTTGGGCATGCGCAACCACCTCTGAGACGTACCAGAACCACATGCCGTGCAGGCTGGAACCACCTACCGGACAGACCGGAATCACCTTTTGGGCATGCCGGAACCACCTGTCAGATGTGCCAGAAACACGTGCCGGAGACGCCGGAAGCACCTGCCGAGCACGTCGCAACCACCTGCTCAACTCGCCTGAACCACCTGCCGGACACGCCAAAATCACCTGCCGGGTACGCCAGAACCACCTGGCGGACATTCCGAAATAACCTGTCGCGCATGCCGGAACCACCTCTCAGACGTGCCGGAAGCACGTGCCGGACACGCCGGAATCACCTACCGGACAGACCGGAACCACCTGTTGGGCATACGCAACCACCTCTGACACGTACCAGAACCACGTGCCGTGCACGCCGGAACCACCTACCGGACAGACCGGAATCAACTTTTGGGCATGCCGGAACCACCAGTCAGATGTGCCAGAAACACGTGCCGGAGACGCCGGAAGCACCTGCCGAGCACGTCGCAACCACCTGCTCAACTCGCCTGAACCACCTGCCGGACACGCCAAAATCACCTGCCCGCTACACCAGCACCACTTCGGGGACAAGCCGGAATCACGTGAGGGGCATGCCGGCACAGCCTCTCAGACTGAACCTCGTGCCGGACACCACAGAACCACCTGCCGGACAGACCGGAACCACCTGCCGGACACGCCGGAACCACCGGCTCGACCCGCCGGAACGACCGCTGGACATGCAAACTCACCTGCCGGCTACGCCGGAAACACTTGGCGAACACTCCGGAATCACCTGCCGGGCATGCCGGAACCACCTCTCAGATATGCCAGAACCACGTGCCAATGACCCCGGAAGCACCAGCCGAGCACGCCGGAACCACCTGCTCGACTCACCAGAACCACCTGCCGATCACGCAAAAATCACCTGCCGGCTACGCCAAAACCATTTGGTGAACACTTTGGAATCACCTGCCAGGCTTGCTGGAACCACCTGCCGGTCATGCCAAAATCACCTGACAACTACGCCAGAACCGCTTGCCGGACACTGCGGAAACACCTGTCGGGCCGGCCGGAACCACATCTCAGACGTGCCAGAAACGTGTTCATGAGATGCTGGAACCACACCCCGAACAGACGGATACCACCTGCCAGAACCGCCTGAACCACCTGCTGAGCACGCCGGAACCACCTGCTCGACTCACCGGTACCACCTCCCTGACACGCCAAAATCACCTGCTGGGTATGCCAGAACCTCTTGGAGGACACTCCGGAATCATCTGCCGGACATGCCGGAACCAGCTCCCAGACACACCAGAACCAAGTGCCGGAGACGCCCGAAGCACCTGCCGAGCATGCCAGAGCCACCTGCTCGACTCGCAAGAAACACCTGCCGGACACGCCAAAATCACCTGCCGGGTATGCCAGAACCACCTGGCGGACACTACGGAATCACCTGCCGCGCATGCCGGAAGCACGTGCCAGACACGCCGGAAACACCTAGCGGACAGACCGGAATCACCTGCCAAGAACGCCGGAGCCACCTGTTCGACTCGCTGGAACCACCTGCCGGACAGGCCAATATCAACTGCTGGCTATGCCAGAACCACCTGGGGGACAGTCCGGGATCACCTGCCAGCCATGGCGGAACCACCTCTCAGACGTACCAGAACCACCTGCCGGAGAAGCTGGAAACACGTCCTGGACAGACTGGAACCACGTGACGGCCATGCCTGAACCACCTGCCGAGCACGGCGAAACAACCTGCCGGACACGCCAAAATCACCTGCGGGCTATGCCAGAACCACTTGGACGACGCTCCGAAATGACCTGCCGGGCATGTTGGAACCACCTCTCAGACGTGCCAGAAGCACGTGGCGGACAGTCCGGAATCACCTGTTGGGCATACGCAACCACCTCTGACACGTACCAGAACCACGTGCCGTGCACGCCGGAACCACCTACCGGACAGACCGGAATCAACTTTTGGGCATGCCGGAACCACCAGTCAGATGTGCCAGAAACACGTGCCGGAGACGCCGGAAGCACCTGCCGAGCACGTCGCAACCACCTGCTCAACTCGCCTGAACCACCTGCCGGACACGCCAAAATCACCTGCCCGCTACACCAGCACCACTTCGGGGACAAGCCGGAATCACGTGAGGGGCATGCCGGCACAGCCTCTCAGACTGAACCTCGTGCCGGACACCACAGAACCACCTGCCGGACAGACCGGAACCACCTGCCGGACACGCCGGAACCACCGGCTCGACCCGCCGGAACGACCGCTGGACATGCAAAATCACATGCCGGATACGCGGGAAACCCTTGGCGAACACTCCGGAATCACCTGCCGGGCATGCCGGAACCACCTCTCAGATATGCCAGAACCACGTGCCAATGACCCCGGAAGCACCTGCCGAGCATGCCGGAGCCACCTGCTCGACTCGCCAGAAACACCTGCCGGACACGCCAAAATCACCTGCCAGGTGCGCCAGAATCACCTTTAGGACACTCCAAAATCACCTGTCGCGCATGCCGGAACCACCTCTCAGACGTGCCGGAAGCACGTGCCGGACACGCCGGAATCACCTACCGGACAGACCGGAACCACCTGCCGAGCACGCCGGAGCCACCTGTTCGACTCGCTGGAACCACCTGCCGGACAGGCCAATATCAACTGCTGGCTATGCCAGAACCACCTGGGGGACGGTCCGGGATCACCTGCCACCCATGGCGGAACCGCCTCTCAGACGTACCAGAACCACCTGCCGGAGAAGCTGGAAACACGTCCTGGACAGTCTGGAACCACCTGCCGGCCAAGCCTGAACCACCTGCCAAGCACAACCCAACAACCTGCCAGACACGCCAAAATCACCTGCCGGGCTTGCTGGAACCACCTGCCGGTCATGCCAAAATCACCTGCCAACTACGCCAGTACCACTTGGCGGACACTGGGGAAACACCTGTCGGGCCGGCCGGAACCACATCTCAGACGTGCCAGAACCATGTGCATGAGATGCTGGAACCACACCCCGAACAGACGGAAAACACCTGCCAGACCCGTCTGAACAAACTGCCGAGCACGCCGGAGCCACCTGCTCGACTCGCCGGAACCACCTACCTGACATGCCAAAATCACCAGCCGGGTATGCCAGAACCACTTGGCGGACACTGCGGAATCATCTGTCAGACATGCCGGAACCAGCTCTCAGACACACCAGAACCACGTGCCGGAGACTCCGGAAGCACCTGCCGAGCATGCCGGAGCCACCTGCTCGACTCGCCAGAAACACCTGCCGGACACGCCAAAATCACCTGCCGGGTACGCCAGAACCACCTGGCGGACACTCCGAAACCACCTGTCGCGCATGCCGGAACCACCTCTCAGACGTGCCGGAAGCACATGCCGGACACGCCGGAAACACCTACCGGACAGACCGGAACCACCTGCCAAGAACGCCGGAGCCACCTGTTCGACTCGCTGGAACCACCTGCCGCACAGGCCAATATCAACTGCTGGCTATGCCAGAACCACCTTGGGGACAGTCCGGGATCACCTGCCAGCCATGGCGGAACCACCTCTCAGACGGACCGGAACCACCTGCCGGAGAAGCTGGAAACACGTCCAGGACAAACTGGAACCACGTGACGGCCATGCCTGAACCACCTGCCGAGCACGGCGGAACCACCTGCCAGACGCGCCAAAATCACCTGCGGGCTACGCCAGAACCACTTGGACGACTCTCCGAAATGACCTGCCGGGCAGGTTGGAACCACCTCTCAGACGTGCCAGAAGCACGTGGCAGAGAGTCCGGAATCACCTGTTGGGCATACGCAACCACCTCTGAGACGTACCAGAACCACGTGCCGTGTACGCTGGAACCACATACCGGACAGACCGGAATCAACTTTTGGGCATGCCGGAACCATCAGTCAGATGTGCCAGAAACACGTGCCGGAGACGCCGGAAGCACCTGCCGAGCACGTCGCAACCACCTGCTCAACTCGCCTGAACCACCTGCCGGACACGCCAAAATCACCTGCCCGCTACACCAGCACCAATTCGGGGACAAGCCGGAATCACGTGAGGGGCATGCCGGCACAGCCTCTCAGACTGAACCTCGTGCCGGACACCACAGAACCACCTGCCGGACAGACCGGAACCACCTGCCGGACACGCCGGAACGACCGGATCCACCCGCCGGAACGACCGCTGGACATGCAAACTCACCTGCCGGCTACGCCGGAAACACTTGGCGAACACTCCGGAATCACCTGCCGGGCATGCCGGAACCACCTCTCAGATATGCCAGAACCACGTGCCAATGACCCCGGAAGCACCTGCCGAGCACGCCGGAACCACCTGCTCGACTCGCCAGAACCACCTGCCGGCCACGCAGAAATCACATGCCGGCTACGCCACAACCAGTTGGGGAACACTTCGGAATCACCTGCCTGGCTTGCTGGAACCACCTGCCGGTCATGCCAAAATCACCTGCCAACTACGCCAGTACCACTTGGCGGACACTGTGGAAACACCTGTCGGGCCGGCCGGAACCACACCTCAGACGTGCCAGAACCATGTGCATGAGATGCTGGAACCACACCCCGAAAAGACGGAAAACACCTGCCAGACCCGTCGGAACAACCTGCCGAGCACGCCGGAGCCACCTGCTCGACTCGCCGGAACCACCTACCTGACATGCCCAAATCACCAGCCGGGTATGCCAGAACCACTTGGCGGACACTCCGGAATCATCTGCCGGACATGCCGGAACCAGCTCTCAGACACACCAGAACCACGTGCCGGAGACGCCGGAAGCACCTGCCGAGCATGCCGGAGCCACCTGCTCGACTCGCCAGAAACACCTGCCGGACACGCCAAAATCACCTCCCGGGTACGCCAGAACCACCTGGCGGACACTACGGAATCACCTGCCGCGCATGCCGGAACCACCTCTCAGACGTGCCAGAACCATGTGGCGGACAGTCCGGAATCACCTGTTCGGCATGCGCAACCACCTCTGAGACGTACCAGAACCACATGCCGTGCAGGTTGGAACCACCTACCGGACAGACCGGAATCACCTTTCGGGCATGCCGGAACCACCTCTCAGATGTGCCAGAAACACGTGCCGGAGACGCCGGAAGCACCTGCCAAGCACGTTGGAACCACCTGCTCAACTCGCCTGAACCACCTGCCGGACATGCCAAAATCACCTGCCGACTATGCCAGAACCACTTGGCGAACACTCCGGAATCACTTGCCGGGCATGCAGGAACCACCTCGCAGACATGCCAGAACCCTGTGCCAATGACCCCGGAAGCACCAGACGAGCACGCCGGAACCACCTGCTCGACTCGCCAGAACCACCTGCCGATCACGCAAAAATCACCTGCAGGCTACGCCACAACCAGTTGGTGAAGACTTTGGAATCACCTGCCAGGCTTGCTGGAACCACCTGCCAGTCATGCCAAAATCACCTGCCAACTACGCCAGAACCGCTTGGCGGACACTACGGAAACACCTGTCGGGCCGGCTGGAACCACATCTCAGACGTGCCAGAAACGTGTTCATGAGATGCTGGAACCACACCCCGAACAGACGGATACCACCTGCCAGAACCGCCTGAACCACCTGCTGAGCACGCCAGAACCACCTGCTCAACTCACCGGTACCACCTCCCTGACACGCCAAAATCACCTGCTGGGTATGCCAGAACCACTTGGCCCACACTCCAGAATCATCTGCCGGACATGCCGGAACCAGCTCTCAGACACACCAGAACCAAGTGCCGGAGACGCCGGAAGCACCTGCCGAGCATGCCGGAGCCACCTGCTCAACTCGCCAGAAACACCTGCCGGTTCACCAAAATCACCTGCCGGGTACGCCAGAACCACCTGGCGGACACTCCGAAATCACCTGTCGCGCATGCCGGAACCACCTCTCAGACGTGCCGGAAGCACGTGCCGGACACGCCGGAATCACCTACCGGACAGACCGGAACCACCTGTTGGGCATACGCAACCACCTCTGACACGTACCAGAACCACGTGCCGTGCACGCCGGAACCACCTACCGGACAGACCGGAATCAACTTTTGGGCATGCCGGAACCACCAGTCAGATGTGCCAGAAACACGTGCCGGAGACGCCGGAAGCACCTGCCGAGCACGTCGCAAACACCTGCTCAACTCGCCTGAACCACCTGCCGGACACGCCAAAATCACCTGCCCGCTACACCAGCACCACTTCGGGGACAAGCCGGAATCACGTGAGGGGCATGCCGGCACAGCCTCTCTGACTGAACCTCGTGCCGGACACCACAGAACCACCTGCCGAACAGACCGGAACCACCTGCCGGACACGCCGGAACCACCGGCTCGACCCGCCGGAACGACCGCTGGACATGCAAAATCACCTGCCGGATACGCGGGAAACCCTTGGCGAACACTCCGGAATCACCTGCCGGGCATGCCGGAACCACCTCTCAGATATGCCAGTACCACGTGCCAATGACCCCGGAAGCAACTGCCGAGCACGCCGGAACCACCTGCTCGACTCGCCAGAACCACCTGCCGGACACGCAAAAATCACCTGCCGCCTACGCCACAACCAGTTGGGGAACACTTCGGAATCACCTGCCGGGCTTGCTGGAACCACCTGCCGGTCATGCCAAAATCACCTGCCAACTACGCCAGTACCACTTGGCGGACACTGTGGAAACACCTGTCGGGCCGGCCGGAACCACATCTCAGACGTCCCACAACCATGTGCATGAGATGCTGGAACCACACCCCGAACAGACGGAAAACACCTTCCAGACCCGTCTGAACAACCTGCCGAGCACGCCGGAGCCAACTACCTGACATGCCCAAATCACCAGCCAGGTATGCCACAACCACTTGGCGGACACTCCGGAATCATCTGCCGGACATGCCGGAACCAGCTCTCTGACACACCAGAACCAAGTGCCGGAGACGCCGGAAGCACCTGCCGAGCATGCCGGAGCCACCTGCTCGACTCGCCAGAAACACCTGCCGGACACGCCAAAATCACCTGCCAGGTACGCCAGAACCACATTTCGGACACTCCAAAATCACCTGCCGCGCATGCCGGAACCACCTCTCAGACGTGCCGGAAGCACGTGCGGGACACGCCGGAATCACCTACCGGACAGACCGGAACCACCTGCCGAGCACGCCGGAGCCACCTGTTCGACTCGCTGGAACCACCTGCCGGACAGGCCAATATCAACTGCTGGCTATGCCAGAACCACCTGGGGGACGGTCCGGAATCACCTACCAGCCATGGCGGAACCACCTCTCAGACGTACCAGAACCACCTGCCGGAGAAGCTGGAAACACGTCCTGGACAGTCTGGAACCACCTGCCGGCCAAGCCTGAACCACCTGCCAAGCACAACGGAACAACCTGCCAGACACGCCAAAATCACCTGCGTGTTATGCCAGAACCACTTGGAGGACTCTCTGGGATGACCTGCCGGGCATGCCGGAACCACCTCTCAGACGTGCCAGAACCATGTGGCGGACAGTCCGGAATCACCTGTTGGGCATGCGCAACCACCTCTGAGACGTACCAGAACCACATGCCGTGCAGGCTGGAACCACCTACCGGACAGACCGGAATCACCTTTCGGGCATGCCGGAACCACCTGTCAGATGTGCCAGAAACACGTGCCGGAGACGCCGGAAGCACCCGCCAAGCACGTTGGAACCACCTGCTCAACTCGCCTGAACCACCTGCCGTACATGCCAAAATCACCTGCCGACTATGCCAGAACCACTTGGCGAACACTCCGGAATCACTTGCCGGGCATGCAGGAACCACCTCTCAGACATGCCAGAACCCCGTGCCAATGACCCCGGAAGCACCAGCCGAGCACGCCGGAACCACCTGCTCGACTCGCCAGAACCACCTGCCGATCACGCAAAAATCACCTGCCGGCGACGCCACAACCAGTTGGTGAACACTTTGGAATCACCTGCCAGGCTTGCTGGAACCACCTGCCAGTCATGCCAAAATCACCTGCCAACTACGCCAGAACCGCTTGGCGGACACTGCGGAAACACCTGTCGGGCCGGCTGGAACCACATCTCAGACGTGCCAGAAACGTGTTCATGAGATGCTGGAACCACACCCCGAACAGACGGATACCACCTGCCAGAACCGCCTGAACCACCTGCTGAGCACGCCGGAACCACCTGCTCGACTCACCGGTACCACCTCCCTGACACGCCAAAATCACCTGCTGGGTATGCCAGAACCACTTGGCGGACACTCCGGAATCATCTGCCGGACATGCCGGAACCAGCTCTCAGACACACCAGAACCAAGTGCCGGAGACGCCGGAAGCACCTGCCGAGCATGCCGGAGCCACCTGCTCGACTCGCCAGAAACACCTGCCGGACACGCCAAAATCACCTGCCCGGTATGCCAGAACCACCTGGCGGACACTACGGAATCACCTGCCGCACATGCCGGAACCACCTCTCAGACGTGCCGGAAGCATGTGCCGGACACGCCGGAAACACCTACCGGACAGACCGGAACCACCTGCCAAGAACGCCGGAGCCACCTGTTCGACTCGCTGGAACCACCTGCCGCACAGGCCAATATCAACTGCTGGCTATGCCAGAACCACCTGGGGGACAGTCCGGGATCACCTGCCAGCCATGCCGGAACCACCTCTCAGACGTTCCAGAACCACTTGCCGGAGAAGCTGGAAACACGTCCTGGACAGACTGGAACCACGTGACGGCCATGCCTGAACCACCTGCCGAGCACGGCGGAACCACCTGCCGGACACGCCAAAATCACCTGCGGGCTACGCCAGAACCACTTGGCCGACTCTCCGAAATGACCTGCCGGGCATGTTGGAACCACCTCTCAGACGTGCCAGAAGCACGTGGCGGACAGTCCGGAATCACCTGTTGGGCATACGCAACCACCTCTGAGACGTACCAGAACCACGTGCCGTGCACGCCGGAGCCACCTACCGGACAGACCGGAATCAACTTTTGGGCATGCCGGAACCACCAGTCAGATGTGCCAGAAACACGTGCCGGAGACGCCGGAAGCACCTGCCGAGCACGTCGCAACCACCTGCTCAACTCGCCTGAACCACCTGCCGGACACGCCAAAATCACCTGCCCGCTACACCAGCACCACTTCGGGGACAAGCCGGAATCACGTGAGGGGCATGCCGGCACAGCCTCTCAGACTGAACCTCGTGCCGGACACCACAGAACCACCTGCCGAACAGACCGGAACCACCTGCCGGACACGCCGGAACCACCGGCTCGACCCGCCGGAACGACCGCTGGACATGCAAAATCACCTGCCGGCTACGCCGGAAACACTTGGCGAACACTCCGGAATCACCTGCCGGGCATGCCGGAACCACCTCTCAGATATGCCAGAACCAAGTGCCGGAGACGCCGAAAGCACCTGCCGAGCATGCCGGAGCCACCTGCTCGACTTGCCAGGAACACCTGCCGGACACGCAAAAATCAACTGCCGGGTACGCCAGAACCACCTGGCGGACACTACGGAATCACCTGCCGCGCATGCCGGAACCACCTCTCAGACGTGCCGGAAGCACGTGCCAGACACGCCGGAAACACCTACCGGACAGACCGGAACCACCTGCCAAGCACGCCGGAGCCACCTGTTCGACTCGCTGGAACCACCTGCCGCACAGGCCAATATCAACTGCTGGCTATGCCAGAACCACCTGGGGGACAGTCCGGGATCACCTGCCAGCCATGGCGGAACCACCTCTCAGACGTACCAGAACCACCTGCCGGAGAAGCTGGAAACACGTCCTGGACAGTCTGGAACCACCTGCCGGCCAAGCCTGAACCACCTGCCGAGCACAAAGGAACAACATGCCAGACACGCCAAAATCACCTGCGTGTTATGCCAGAACCACTTGGAGGACTCTCTGGGATGACCTGCCGGGCATACCGGAACCACCTCTCAGACGTGCCAGAACCATGTGGCGGACAGTCCGGAATCACCTGTTGGGCATGCGCAACCACCTCTGAGACGTACCAGAACCACATGCCGTGCCGGCTGGAACCACCTACCGGACAGACCGGAATCACCTTTCGGGCATGCCGGAACCACCTGTCAGATGTGCCAGAAACACGTGCCGGAGACGCCGGAAGCACCTGCCAAGCACGTTGGAACCACCTGCTCAACTTGCCTGAACCACCTGCCGGACATGCCAAAATCACCTGCCGACTATGCCAGAACCACTTGGCGAACACTCCGGAATCACTTGCCGGGCATGCAGGAACCACCTCTCAGACATGCCAGAACCCCGTGCCAATGACCCCGGAAGCACCAGCCGAGCACGCCGGAACCACCTGCTCGACTCGCCAGAACCACCTGCCGATCACGCAAAAATCACCTGCCGGCTACGCCACAACCAGTTGGTGAACACTTTGGAATCACCTGCCAGGCTTGCTGGAACCACCTGCCAGTCATGCCAAAATCACCTGCCAACTACGCCAGAACCGCTTGGCGGACACTGCGGAAACACCTGTCGGGCCGGCTGGAACCACATCTCAGACGTGCCAGAAACGTGTTCATGAGATGCTGGAACCACACCCCGAACAGACGGATACCACCTGCCAGAACCGCCTGAACCACCTGCTGAGCACGCCGGAACCACCTGCTCGACTCACCGGTACCACCTCCCTGACACGCCAAAATCACCTGCTGGGTATGCCAGAACCACTTGGCGGACACTCCGGAATCATCTGCCGGACATGCCGGAACCAGCTCTCAGACACACCAGAACCAAGTGCCGGAGACGCCGGAAGCACCTGCCGAGCATGCCGGAGCCACCTGCTCGACTCGCCAGAAACACCTGCCGGACACGCCAAAATCACCTGCCGGGTACGCCAGAACCAGCTGGCGGACACTCCGAAACCACCTGTCGCGCATTCCGGAACCACCTCTCAGACGTGCCAGAAGCACGTTCCGGACACGCCGGAAACACCTTCCGGACAGACTGGAACCACCTCCCGAGCACGCCGGAGCCACCTGTTCGACTCGCTGGAACCACCTGCCGGACAGGCCAATATCAACTGCTGGCTATGCCAGAACCACCTGGGGGACAGTCCGGGATCACCTGCCAGCCATGGCGGAACCACCTCTCAGACGTACCAGAACCACCTGCCGGAGAAGCTGGAAACACGTCCTGGACAGACTGGAACCACGTGACGGCCAAGCCTGAACCACCTGCCGAGCACGGCGGAACCACCTGCCGGACACGCCAAAATCACCTGCGGGCTACGCCAGAACCACTTGGACGACTCTCCGAAATGACCTGCCGGGCATGTTGGAACCACCTCTCAGACGTGCCAGAAGCACGTGGCGGACAGTTCGGGATCACCTGTTGGGCATACGCAACCACCTCTGAGACGTACCAGAACCACATGCCGTGCACGCCGGAACCACCTACCGGACAGACCGGAATCAACTTTTGGGCATGCCGGAACCATCAGTCAGATGTGCCAGAAACACGTGCCGGAGACGCCGGAAGCACCTGCCGAGCACGTCGCAACCACATGCTCAACTCGCCTGAACCACCTGCCGGACACGCCAAAATCACCTGCCCGCTACACCAGCACCACTTCGGGGACAAGCCGGAATCACGTGAGGGGCATGCCGGCACAGCCTCTCAGACTGAACCTCGTGCCAGACACCACAGAACCACCTGCCAGACAGACCGGAACCACCTGCCGGACACGCCGGAACCACCGGCTCGACCCGCCGGAATGACCGCTGGACATGCAAAATCACCTGCCGGCTACGCCGGAAACACTTGGCGAACACTCCGGAATCACCTGCCGGGCATGCCGGAACCACCTCTCAGATATACCAGAACCACGTGCCAATGACCCCGCAAACACCTGCCCAGCACGCCGGAACCACCTGCTCGACTCGCCAGAACCACCTGCCGGACACGCAAAAATCACCTGCCCGCTACGCCACGGCCAGTTGGGGAACACTTTGGAATCACCTGCCGGGCTTGCTGGAACCAGCTGCCGGTCATGCCAAAATCACCTGCCAACTACGCCAGTACCACTTGGCGGACACTGTGGAAACACCTGTCGGGCCGGCCGGAACCACATCTCAGACGTGCCAGAACCATGTGCATGAGATGCTGGAACCACACCACGAACAGACGGAAAACACCTGCCAGACCCGTCTGAACAACCTGCCGAGCACGCCGGAGCCACCTGCTCGACTCGCCGGAACCACCTACCTGACATGCCCAAATCACCAGCCGGGTATGCCAGAACCACTTGGCGGACACTCCGGAATCATCTTCCGGACATGCCGGAACCAGCTCTCAGACACACCAGAACCACGTGCCGGAGACGCCGGAAGCACCTGCCGAGCATGCCGGAGCCACCTGCTCGACTCGCCAGAAACACCTGCCGGACACGCCAAAATCACCTGCCGGGTACGCCAGAACCACCTGGCGGACACTCCGAAACCACCTGTCGCGCATGCCGGAACCACCTCTCAGACGTGCCGGAAGCACGTGCCGGACACGCCGGAATCACCTACCGGACAGACCGGAACCACCTGCCGAGCACGCCGGAGCCACCTGTTCGACTCGCTGGAACCACCTGCCGGACAGGCCAATATCAACTGCTGGCTATGCCAGAACCACCTGGGGGACGGTCCGGTATCACCTGCCCGCCATGGCGGAACCACCTCTCAGACGTACCAGAACCACCTGCCGGAGAAGCTGGAAACACGTCCTGGACAGCCTGGAACCACCTCCTTGCCAAGCCTGAACCACCTGCCAAGCGCCACGGAACAAGCTGCCAGACACGCCAAAATCACCTGCGTGTTATGCCAGAACCACTTGGAGGACTCTCTGGGATGACGTGCCGGGCATGCCGGAACCACCTCTCAGACGTGCCAGAACCATGTGGCGGACAGTCCGGAATCACCTGTTGGGCATGCGCAACCACCTCTGAGACGTACCAGAACCACATGCCATGCAGGCTGGAACCACCTACCGGACAGACCGGAATCACCTTCGGGCATGCCAGAACCACCTGTCAGATGTGCCAGAAACAAGTGCCGGAGACGCCGGAAGCACCTGCCAAGCACGTTGGAACCACCTGCTCAACTCGCCTGAACCACCTGCCGGACATGCCAAAATCACCTGCCGACTATGCCAGAACCACTTGGCGAACACTCCGGAATCACTTGCCGGGCATGCAGGAACCACCTCTCAGACATGCCAGAACCCCGTGCCAATGACCCCGGAAGCACCAGCCGAGCACGCCGGAACCACCTGCTCGACTCGCCAGAACCACCTGCCGATCACGCAAAAATCACCTGCCGGCTACGCCACAACCAGTTGGTGAACACTTTGGAATCACCTGCCAGGCTTGCTGGAACCACCTGCCAGTCATGCCAAAATCACCTGCCAACTACGCCACAACCGCTTGGCGGACACTGTGGAAACACCTGTCGGGCCGGCCGGAACCACATCTCAGACGTGCCAGAAACGTGTTCATGAGATGCTGGAACCACACCCCGAACAGACAGATACCACCTGCCAGAACCGCCTGAACCACCTGCTGAGCACGCCGGAACCACCTGCTCGACTCACCGGTACCACCTCCCTGACACGCCAAAATCACCTGCTGGGTATGCCAGAACCACTTGGCGGACACTCCGGAATCATCTGCCGGACATGTTGGAACCAGCTCTCAGACACACCAGAACCAAGTGCCGGAGACGCCGGAAGCACCTGCCGAGCATGCCGGAGCCACCTGCTCGACTCGCCAGAAACACCTGCCGGACACGCCAAAATCACCTGCCGGTATGCCAGAACCACCTGGCGGACACTACGGAATCACATGCCGCACATGCCGGAACCACCTCTCAGACGTGCCGGAAGCAGGTGCCGGACACGCCGGAAACACCTACCGGACAGACCGGAACCACCTGCCAAGAACGCCGGAGCCACCTGTTCGACTCGCTGGAACCACCTGCCGGACAGGCCAATATCAACTGCTGACTATGCCAGAACCACCTGGGGGACAGTCCGGGATCACCTGCCAGCCATGCCGGAACCACCTCTCAGACGTACCAGAACCACCTGCCGGAGAAGCTGGAAACACTTCCTGGACAGACTGCAACCACGTGACGGCCATGCCTGAACCACCTGCCGAGCACGGCGGAACCACCTGCCGGACACGCCAAAATCACCTGCGGGCTACGCCAGAACCACTTGGACGACTCTCCGAAATGACCTGCCGGGCATGTTGGAACCACCTCTCAGACGTGCCAGAAGCACGTGGCGGACAGTCCGGAATCACCTGTTGGGCATACGCAACCACCTCTGAGACGTACCAGAACCACGTGCCGTGCACGCCGGAACCACCTACCGGACAGACCGGAATCAACTTTTGGGCATGCCGGAACCACCAGTCAGATGTGCCAGAAACACGTGCCGGAGCCGCCCGAAGCACCTGCCGAGCACGTCGCAACCACCTGCTCAACTCGCCTGAACCACCTGCCGGACACGCCAAAATCACCTGCCCGCTACACCAGCACCACTTCGGGGACAAGCCAGAATCACGTGAGGGGCATGCCGGCACAGCCTCTCAGACTGAACCTCGTGCCGGACACCACAGAACCACATGCCGGACAGACCGGAACCACCTGCCGGACACGCCGGAACCACCGGCTCGACCCGCCGGAACGACCGCTGGACATGCAAAATCACCTGACCGCTACGCCGGATACAGTTGACGAACACTCCGGAATCACCTGCCGGGCATGCCGTAACCGCCTCTCAGATATGTCAGAACCACGTGCCAATGACCCCGGAAGCACCTGCCGAGCACGCCGGAACCACCTGCTCGACTCGCCAGAACCACCTGCCGGACACGCAAAAATCACCTGCCGGCTACGCCACAACCAGTTGGGGAACACTTCGGAATCACCTGCCGGGCTTGCTGGAACCACGTGCCGGTCATGCCAAAATCACCTGCCAACTACGCCAGTACCACTTGGCGGACACTGTGGAAACACCTGTCGGGCCGGCCGGAACCACATCTCAGACGTCCCACAACCATGTGCATGAGATGCTGGAACCACACCCCGAACAGACGGAAAACGCCTGCCAGACCCGTCTGAACAACCTGCCGAGCACGCCGGAGCCACCTGCTCGACTCACCGGAACCACCTACCTGACATGCCCAAATCACCAGCCGGGTATGCCAGAACCAATTGGCGGACACTCCGGAATCATCTTCCGGACATGCCGGAACCAGCTCTCAGACACACCAGAACCACGTGCCGGAGACGCCGGAAGCACCTGCCGAGCATGCCGGAGCCACCTGCTCGACTCACCAGAAACACCTGCCGGACACGCCAAAATCACCTGCCGGGTACGCCAGAACCACCTGGCGGACACTCCGAAACCACCTGTCGCGCATGCCGGAACCACCTCTCAGACGTGCCGGAAGCACGTGCCGGACACGCCGGAAACACCTACCGGACAGACCGGAACCACCTGCCGAGCACGCCGGAGCCACCTGTTCGACTCGCTGGAACCACCTGCCGGACAGGCCAATATCAACTGCTGGCTATGCCAGAACCACCTGGGGGACGGTCCGGAATCACCTGCCCGCCATGGCGGAACCACCTCTCAGACGTACCAGAACCACCTGCCGGAGAAGCTGGAAACACGTCCTGGACAGTCTGGAACCACCTGCCGGCCAAGCCTGAACCACCTGCCAAGCACAACGGAACAACCTGCCAGACACGCCAAAATCACCTGCGTGTTATGCCAGAACCACTTGGAGGACTCTCTGGGATGACCTGCCGGGCATGCCGGAACCACCTCTCAGACGTGCCAGAACCATGTGGCGGACAGTCCGGAATCACCTGTTGGGCATGCGCAACCACCTCTGAGACGTACCAGAACCACATGCCGTGCAGGCTGGAACCACCTACCGGACAGACCGGAATCACCTTTCGGGCATGCCGGAACCACCTGTCAGATGTGCCAGAAACACGTGCCGGAGACGCCAGAAGCACCTGCCAAGCACGTTGGAACCACCTGCTCAACTCGCCTGAACCACCTGACGGACATGCCAAAATCACCTGCCGACTATGCCAGAACCACTTGGCGAACACTCCGGAATCACTTGCCGGGCATGCAGGAACCACCTCTCAGACATGCCAGAACCCCGTGCCAATGACCACGGAAGCACCAGCCGAGCACGCCGGAACCACCTGCTCGACTCACCAGAACCACCTGCCGATCACGCAAAAATCACCTGCCGGCTACGCCAAAACCATTTGGTGAACACTTTGGAATCACCTGCCAGGCTTGCTGGAACCACCTGCCAGTCATGCCTAAATCACCTGCCAACTATGCCAGAACCGCTTGGCGGACACTGCGGAAAGACCTGTCGGGCCGGCTGGAACCACATCACAGTCGTGCCAGAAACGTGTTCATGAGATGCTGCAACCACACCCCGAACAGACGGATACCACCTGCCAGAACCGCCTGAACCACCTGCTGAGCACGCCGGAACCACCTGCTCGACTCACCGGTACCACCTCCCTGACACGCCAAAATCACCTGCCAGGTATACCAGAACCACCTGTCGGACACTACGGAATCACCTGCCGTGCATGCCGGAACCACCATTCAGATGTGCCAGAAACACGTGCCGGAGACACCGGAAGCACCTGCTGAGCACGTCGCAACCACCTGCTCAACTCGCCTGAACCACCTGCCGGACACGCCAAAATCACCTGCCCGCTACACCAGCACCACTTCGGGGACAAGCCGGAATCACGTGAGGGGCATTCCGGCACAGCCTCTCAGACTGAACCTCGTGCCGGACACCACAGAACCACCTGTCGGACAGACCGGAACCACCTGCCGGACACGCCGGAAACACCGGCTCGACCTGCCGGAACGACCGCTGGACATGCAAAATCACCTGCCGGCTACGCCGGAAACACTTTGCGAACATTCCGGAATCACCTGCCCGGCATGCCGGAACCGCCTCTCAGATATGCCAGAACCACGTGCCAATGACCCCGGAAGCACCTGCCGAGCACGCCGGAACCACCTGCTCGACTCGCCAGAACCACCTGCCGGACACGCAAAAATCACCTGCCGGCTACGCCACAACCAGTTGGGGAACACTTCGGAATCACCTGACGGGTTTGCTGGAACCACCTGCCGCTCATGCCAAAATCACCTGCCAACTACGCCAGTACCACTTGGCGGACACTGCAGAAACACCTGTCGGGCCGGCCGGAACCACATCTCAGACGTGCCAGAACCATGTGCATGAGATGCTGGAACCACACCCCGAACAGACGGAAAACACCTGCCAGACCCGTCGGAACAACCTGCCGAGCACGCCGGAGCCACCTGCTCGACTCGCCGGAACCACCTACCTGACATGCCCAAATCACCAGCCGGGTATGCCAGAACCACTTGGCGGACACTCCGGAATCATCTTCCGGACATGCCGGGACCAGCTCTCAGACACACCAGAACCACGTGCCGGAGACGCCGGAAGCACCTGCCGAGCATGCCGGAGCCACCTGCTCGACTCGCCAGAAACACCTGCCGGACACGCCAAAATCACCTCCCGGGTACGCCAGAACCACCTGGCGGACACTCCGAAATCACCTGTCGCGCACGCCGGAACCACCTCTCAGACGTGCCGGAAGCACGTGCCGGACACGCCGGAATCACCTACCGGACAGACCGGAACCACCCACCGAGCACGCCGGAGCCACCTGTTCGACTCGCTGGAACCACCTGCCGGACAGGCCAATATCAACTGCTGGCTATGCCAGAACCACCTGGGGGACGGTCCGGAATCACCTGCCAGCCATGGCGGAACCACCTCTCAGACGTACCAGAACCACCTGCCGGAGAAGCTGGAAACACGTCCTGGACAGTCTGGAACCACCTGCCGGCCAAGCCTGAACCACCTGCCAAGCACAACGGAACAACCTGCCAGACACGCCAAAATCACCTGCGTGTTATGCCAGAACCACTTGGAGGACTCTCTGGGATGACCTGCCGGGCATGCCGGAACCACCTCTCAGACGTGCCAGAACCATGTGGCGGACAGTCCGGAATCGCCTGTTGGGCATGCGCAACCACCTCTGAGACGTACCAGAACCACATGCCGTGCCGGCTGGAACCACCTACCGGACAGACCGGAATCACCTTTCGGGCATGCCGGAACCACCTGTCAGATGTGCCAGAAACACGTGCCGGAGACGCCGGAAGCACCTGCCAAGCACGTTGGAACCACCTGCTCAACTCGCCTGAACCACCAGCCGGACATGCCAAAATCACCTGCCGACTATGCCAGAACCACTTGGCGAACACTCCGGAATCACTTGCCGGGCATGCAGGAACCACCTCTCAGACATGCCAGAACCCCGTGCCAATGACCCCGGAAGCACCAGCCGAGCACGCCGGAACCACCTGCTCGACTCGCCAGAACCACCTGCCGATCACGCAAAAATCACCTGCCGGCTAGGCCACAACCAGTTGGTGAACACTTTGGAATCACCTGCCAGGCTTGCTGGAACCACCTGCCAGCCATGCCAAAATCACCTGCCAACTGCGCCAGAACCTCTTGGCGGACACTGCGGAAACACCTGTCGGGCCGGCTGGAACCACATCTCAGACGTGCCAGAAACGTGTTCATGAGATGCTGGAACCACACCCCGAACAGACGGATACCACCTGCCAGAACCGCCTGAACCACCTGCTGAGCACGCCGGAACCACCTGCTCGACTCACCGGTACCACCTCACTGACACGCCAAAATCACCTGCTGGGTATGCCAGAACCACTTGGCGGACACTCCGGAATCATCTGCCGGACATGCCGGAACCAGCTCTCAGACACACCAGAACCAAGTGCCGGAGACGCCGGAAGCACCTGCCGAGCACGCCGGAGCCACCTGCTCGACTCGCCAGAAACACCTGCCGGACACGCCAAAATCACCTGCCGGTTATGCCAGAACCACCTGGCGGACACTACGGAATCACCTGCCGCACATGCCGGAACCACCTCTCAGACGTGCCGGAAGCACGTGCCAGACACGCCGGAAACACCTACCGGACAGACCGGAACCACCTGCCAAGAACGCCAGAGCCACCTGTTCGATTCGCTGGCACCACCTGCCGGACAGGCCAATATCAACTGCTGGGTATGCCAGAACCACCTGGGGGACAGTCCGGGATCACCTGCCAGCCATGGCGGAACCACCTCTCAGACGTACCAGAACCACCTGCCGGAGAAGCTGGAAACACGTCCTGGACAGACTGGAACCACTTGACGGCCATGCCTGAACCACCTGCCGAGCACGGCGGAACCACCTGCCGGACACGCCAAAATCACCTGAGGGCTACGCCAGAACCACTTGGCCGACTCTCCGAAATGACCTGCCGGGCATGTTGGAACCACCTCTCAGACGTGCCACAAGCAGGTGGCGGACAGTCCGGGATCACCTGTTGGGCATACGCAACCACCTCTGAGACGTACCAGAACCACGTGCCGTGCACGCCGGAACCACCTACCGGACAGACCGGAATCCACTTTTGGGCATGCCGGAACCACCAGTCAGATGTGCCAGAAAAACGTGCCGGAGACGCCGGAAGCACCTGCCGAGCACGTCGCAACCACCTGCTCAACTCGCCTGAACCACCTGCCGGACACGCCAAAATCACCTGCCCGCTACACCAGCACCACTTCGGGGACAAGCCAGAATCACGTGAGGGGCATGCCGGCACAGACTCTCAGACTGAACCTCGTGCCGGACACCACAGAACCACCTGCCGGACAGACCGGAACCACCTGCGGGACACGCCGGAACCACCGGCTCGACCTGCCGGAACGACCGCTGGACATGCAAAATCACCTGCCGGCTACGCCGGAAACACTTGGCGAACACTCCGGAATCACCTGCCGGGCATGCCGGAACCACCTCTCAGATATGCCAGAACCACGTGCCAATGACCCCGGAAGCACCTGCCGAGCACGCCGGAACCACCTGCTCGACTCGCCAGAACCACCTGCCGGACACGCAAAAATCACCTGCCGGCTACGCCACAACCAGTTGGGGAACACTTCGGAATCACCTGCCGGGCTTGCTGGAACCACCTGCCGGTCATGCCAAAATCACCTGCCAACTACGCCAGTACCACTTGGCGGACACTGCGGAAACACCTGTCGGGCCGGCCGGAACCACATCTCAGACGTGCCAGAACCATGTGCATGAGATGCTGGAACCACACCCCGAAAAGACGGAAAACACCTGCCAGACCCGTCTGAACAACCTGCCGAGCACGCCGGAGCCACCTGCTCGACTCGCCGGAACCACCTACCTGACATGCCCAAATCACCAGCCGGGTATGCCAGAACCACTTGGCGGACACTCCGGAATCATCTTCCGGACATGCCGGAACCAGCTCTCAGACACACCAGAACCACGTGCCGGAGACGCCGGAAGCACCTGCCGAGCATGCCGGAGCCACCTGCTCGACTCGCCAGAAACACCTGCCGCACACGCCAAAATCACCTGCCGGGTACGCCAGAACCACCTGGCGGACACTCCGAAACCACCTGTCGCGCATGCCGGAACCACCTCTCAGACGTGCCGGATGCACGTGCCGGACACGCCGGAATCACCTACCGGACAGACCGGAACCACCTGCCGAGCAAGCCGGAGCCACCTGTTCGACTCGCTGGAACCACCTGCCGGACAGGCCAATATCAACTGCTGGCTATGCCAGAACCACCTGGGGGACGGTCCGGAATCACCTGCCAGCCATGGCGGAACCACCTCTCAGACGTACCAGAACCACCTGCCGGAGAAGCTGGAAACACGTCCTGGACAGTCTGGAACCACCTGCCGGCCAAGCCTGAACCACCTGCCAAGCACAACGGAACAACCTGCCAGACACGCCAAAATCACCTGCGTGTTATGCCAGAACCACTTGGAGGACTCTCTGGGATGACCTGCCGGGCATGCCGGAACCACCTCTCAGACGTGCCAGAACCATGTGGCGGACAGTCCGGAATCACCTGTTGGGCATGCGCAACCACCTCTGAGACGTACCAGAACCACATGCCGTGCAGGCTGGAACCACCTACCGGACAGACCGGAATCACCTTTCGGGCATGCCGGAACCACCTGTCAGATGTGCCAGAAACACGTGCCGGAGACGCCGGAAGCACCTGCCAAGCACGTTGGAACCACCTGCTCAACTCGCCTGAAACACCTGCCGGACATGCCAAAATCACCTGCCGACTATGCCAGAACCACTTGGCGAACACTCCGGAATCACTTGCCGGGCATGCAGGAACCACCTCTCAGACATGCCAGAACCCCGTGCCAATGACCCCGGAAGCACCAGCCGAGCACGCCGGAACCACCTGCTCGACTCACCAGAACCACCTGCCGATCACACAAAAATCACCTGCCGGCTAGGCCACAACCAGTTGGTGAACACTTTGGAATCACCTGCCAGGCTTGCTGGAACCACCTGCCAGTCATGCCAAAATCACCTGCCAATTACGCCAGAACCGCTTGGCGGACACTGCGGAAACACCTGTCGGGCCGGCTGGAACCACATCTCAGACGTGCCAGAAACGTGTTCATGAGATGCTGGAACCACACCCCGAACAGACGGATACCACCTGCCAGAACCGCCTGAACCACCTGCTGAGCACGCCGGAACCACCTGCTCGACTCACCGGTACCACCTCACTGACACGCCAAAATCACCTGCTGGGTATGCCAGAACCACTTGGCGGACACTCCGGAATCATCTGCCGGACATGCCGGAACCAGCTCTCAGACACACCAGAACCAAGTGCCGGAGACGCCGGAAGCACCTGCCGAGCACGCCGGAGCCACCTGCTCGACTCGCCAGAAACACCTGCCGGACACGCCAAAATCACCTGCCGGTTATGCCAGAACCACCTGGCGGACACTACGGAATCACCTGCCGCACATGCCGGAACCACCTCTCAGACGTGCCGGAAGCACGTGCCAGACACGCCGGAAACACCTACCGGACAGACCGGAACCACCTGCCAAGAACGCCAGAGCCACCTGTTCGATTCGCTGGCACCACCTGCCGGACAGGCCAATATCAACTGCTGGGTATGCCAGAACCACCTGGGGGACAGTCCGGGATCACCTGCCAGCCATGGCGGAACCACCTCTCAGACGTACCAGAACCACCTGCCGGAGAAGCTGGAAACACGTCCTGGACAGACTGGAACCACTTGACGGCCATGCCTGAACCACCTGCCGAGCACGGCGGAACCACCTGCCGGACACGCCAAAATCACCTGAGGGCTACGCCAGAACCACTTGGCCGACTCTCCGAAATGACCTGCCGGGCATGTTGGAACCACCTCTCAGACGTGCCACAAGCAGGTGGCGGACAGTCCGGGATCACCTGTTGGGCATACGCAACCACCTCTGAGACGTACCAGAACCACGTGCCGTGCACGCCGGAACCACCTACCGGACAGACCGGAATCCACTTTTGGGCATGCCGGAACCACCAGTCAGATGTGCCAGAAAAACGTGCCGGAGACGCCGGAAGCACCTGCCGAGCACGTCGCAACCACCTGCTCAACTCGCCTGAACCACCTGCCGGACACGCCAAAATCACCTGCCCGCTACACCAGCACCACTTCGGGGACAAGCCAGAATCACGTGAGGGGCATGCCGGCACAGACTCTCAGACTGAACCTCGTGCCGGACACCACAGAACCACCTGCCGGACAGACCGGAACCACCTGCGGGACACGCCGGAACCACCGGCTCGACCCGCCGGAACGACCGCTGGACATGCAAACTCACCTGCCGGCTACGCCGGAAACACTTGGCGAACACTCCGGAATCACCTGCCGGGCATGCCGGAACCACCTCTCAGATATGCCAGAACCACGTGCCAATGACCCCGGAAGCACCTGCCGAGCACGCCGGAACCACCTGCTCGACTCGCCAGAACCACCTGCCGGACACGCAAAAATCACCTGCCGGCTACGCCACAACCAGTTGGGGAACACTTCGGAATCACCTGCCGGGCTTGCTGGAACCACCTGCCGGTCATGCCAAAATCACCTGCCAACTACGCCAGTACCACTTGGCGGACACTGCGGAAACACCTGTCGGGCCGGCCGGAACCACATCTCAGACGTGCCAGAACCATGTGCATGAGATGCTGGAACCACACCCCGAAAAGACGGAAAACACCTGCCAGACCCGTCTGAACAACCTGCCGAGCACGCCGGAGCCACCTGCTCGACTCGCCGGAACCACCTACCTGACATGCCCAAATCACCAGCCGGGTATGCCAGAACCACTTGGCGGACACTCCGGAATCATCTTCCGGACATGCCGGAACCAGCTCTCAGACACACCAGAACCACGTGCCGGAGACGCCGGAAGCACCTGCCGAGCATGCCGGAGCCACCTGCTCGACTCGCCAGAAACACCTGCCGGACACGCCAAAATCACCTGCCGGGTACGCCAGAACCACCTGGCGGACACTCCGAAACCACCTGTCGCGCATGCCGGAACCACCTCTCAGACCTGCCGGATGCACGTGCCGGACACGCCGGAATCACCTACCGGACAGACCGGAACCACCTGCCGAGCAAGCCGGAGCCACCTGTTCGACTCGCTGGAACCACCTGCCGGACAGGCCAATATCAACTGCTGGCTATGCCAGAACCACCTGGGGGACGGTCCGGAATCACCTGCCAGCCATGGCGGAACCACCTCTCAGACGTACCAGAACCACCTGCCGGAGAAGCTGGAAACACGTCCTGGACAGTCTGGAACCACCTGCCGGCCAAGCCTGAACCACCTGCCAAGCACAACGGAACAACCTGCCAGACACGCCAAAATCACCTGCGTGTTATGCCAGAACCACTTGGAGGACTCTCTGGGATGACCTGCCGGGCATGCCGGAACCACCTCTCAGACGTGCCAGAACCATGTGGCGGACAGTCCGGAATCACCTGTTGGGCATGCGCAACCACCTCTGAGACGTACCAGAACCACATGCCGTGCAGGCTGGAACCACCTACCGGACAGACCGGAATCACCTTTCGGGCATGCCGGAACCACCTGTCAGATGTGCCAGAAACACGTGCCGGAGACGCCAGAAGCACCTGCCAAGCACGTTGGAACCACCTGCTCAACTCGCCTGAAACACCTGCCGGACATGCCAAAATCACCTGCCGACTATGCCAGAACCACTTGGCGAACACTCCGGAATCACTTGCCGGGCATGCAGGAACCACCTCTCAGACATGCCAGAACCCCGTGCCAATGACCCCGGAAGCACCAGCCGAGCACGCCGGAACCACCTGCTCGACTCACCAGAACCACCTGCCGATCACACAAAAATCACCTGCCGGCTAGGCCACAACCAGTTGGTGAACACTTTGGAATCACCTGCCAGGCTTGCTGGAACCACCTGCCAGTCATGCCAAAATCACCTGCCAACTACGCCAGAACCGCTTGGCGGACACTGCGGAAACACCTGTCGGGCCGGCTGGAACCACATCTCAGACGTGCCAGAAACGTGTTCATGAGATGCTGGAACCACACCCCGAACAGACGGATACCACCTGCCAGAACCGCCTGAACCACCTGCTGAGCACGCCGGAACCACCTGCTCGACTCACCGGTACCACCTCACTGACACGCCAAAATCACCTGCTGGGTATGCCAGAACCACTTGGCGGACACTCCAGAATCATCTGCCGGACATGCCGGAACCAGCTCTCAGACACACCAGAACCAAGTGCCGGAGACGCCGGAAGCACCTGCCGAGCACGCCGGAGCCACCTGCTCGACTCGCCAGAAACACCTGCCGGACACGCCAAAATCACCTGCCGGGTATGCCAGAACCACCTGGCGGACACTACGGAATCACCTGCCGCACATGCCGGAACCACCTCTCAGACGTGCCGGAAGCACGTGCCAGACACGCCGGAAACACCTACCGGACAGACCGGAACCACCTGCCAAGAACGCCGGAGCCACCTGTTCGACTCGCTGGAACCACCTGCCGGACAGGCCAATATCAACTGCTGGCTATGCCAGAACCACCTGGGGGACAGTCCGGGATCACCTGCCAGCCATGGCGGAACCACCTCTCAGACGTACCAGAACCACCTGCCGGAGAAGCTGGAAACACGTCCTGGACAGACTGGAACCACTTGACGGCCATGCCTGAACCACCTGCCGAGCACGGCGGAACCACCTGCCGGACACGCCAAAATCACCTGCGGGCTACGCCAGAACCACTTGGCCGACTCTCCGAAATGACCTGCCGGGCATGTTGGAACCACCTCTCAGACGTGCCAGAAGCACGTGGCGGACAGTCCGGGATCACCTGTTGGGCATACGCAACCACCTCTGAGACGTACCAGAACCACGTGCCCTGCAGGCTGGAACCACCTACCGGAAAGACCGGAATCACCTTTCGGGCATGACGGAACCACCTGTCAGATGTGCCAGAAACACGTGCCGGAGACACCGGAAGCACCTGCTGAGCACGTCGCAACCACCTGCTCAACTCGCCTGAACCACCTGCCGGACATGCCAAAATCACCTGCCGACTATGCCAGAACCACTTGGCGAACACTCCGGAATCACTTGCCGGGCATGCAGGAACCACCTCTCAGACATGCCAGAACCCCGTGCCAATGACCACGGAAGCACCAGCCGAGCACGCCGGAACCACCTGCTCGACTCGCCAGAACCACCTGCCGATCACGCAAAAATCACCTGCCGGCTACGCCAAAACCATTTGGTGAACACTTTGGAATCACCTGCCAGGCTTGCTGGAACCACCTGCCAGTCATGCCAAAATCACCTGCCAACTACGCCAGAACCGCTTGGCGGACACTGCGGAAACACCTGTCGGGCCGGCTGGAACCACATCTCAGACGTGCCAGAAACGTGTTCATGAGATGCTGGAACCACACCCCGAACAGACGGATACCACCTGCCAGAACCGCCTGAACCACCTGCTGAGCACGCCGGAACCACCTGCTCGACTCACCGGTACCACCTCCCTGACACGCCAAAATCACCTGCTGGGTATGCCAGAACCACTTGGCGGACACTCCGGAATCATCTGCCGGACATGCCGGAACCAGCTCTCAGACACACCAGAACCAAGTGCCGGAGACGCCGGATACACCTGCCGAGCATGCCAGAGCCACCTGCTCGACTCGCCAGAAACACCTGCCGGACACGCCAAAATCACCTGCCAGGTATACCAGAACCACCTGTCGGACACTACGGAATCACCTGCCGCGCATGCCGGAACCACCAGTCAGATGTGCCAGAAACACGTGCCGGAGACACCGGAAGCACCTGCTGAGCACGTCGCAACCACCTGCTCAACTCGCCTGAACCACCTGCCGGACACGCCAAAATCACCTGCCCGCTACACCAGCACCACTTCGGGGACAAGCCGGAATCACGTGAGGGGCATTCCGGCACAGCCTCTCAGACTGAACCTCGTGCCGGACACCACAGAACCACCTGTCGGACAGACCGGAACCACCTGCCGGACACGCCGGTACCACCGGCTCGACCTGCCGGAACGACCGCTGGACATGCAAAATCACCTGCCGGCTACGCCGGAAACACTTTGCGAACATTCCGGAATCACCTGCCCGGCATGCCGGAACCGCCTCTCAGATATGCCAGAACCACGTGCCAATGACCCCGGAAGCACCTGCCGAGCACGCCGGAACCACCTGCTCGACTCGCCAGAACCACCTGCCGGACACGCAAAAATCACCTGCCGGCTACGCCACAACCAGTTGGTGAACACTTTGGAATCACCTGCCAGGCTTGCTGGAACCACCTGCCAGTCATGCCAAAATCACCTGCCAACTACGCCAGAACCGCTTGGCGGACACTGCGGAAACACCTGTCGGGCCGGCTGGAACCACATCTCAGACGTGCCAGAAACGTGTTCATGAGATGCTGGAACCACACCCCGAACAGACGGATACCACCTGCCAGAACCGCCTGAACCACCTGCTGAGCACGCCGGAACCACCTGCTCGACTCACCGGTACCACCTCACTGACACGCCAAAATCACCTGCTGGGTATGCCAGAACCACTTGGCGGACACTCCGGAATCATCTGCCGGACATGCCAGAACCAGCTCTCAGACACACCAGAACCAAGTGCCGGAGACGCCGGAAGCACCTGCCGAGCATGCCGGAGCCACCTGCTCGACTCGCCAGAAACACCTGCCGGACACGCCAAAATCACCTGCCCGGTATGCCAGAACCACCTGGCGGAAACTACGGAATCACCTGCCGCACATGCCGGAACCACCTCTCAGACGTGCCGGAAGCATGTGCCGGACACGCCGGAAACACCTAACGGACAGACCGGAACCACCTGCCAAGAACGCCGGAGCCACCTGTTCGACTCGCTGGAACCACCTGCCGCACAGGCCAATATCAACTGCTGGCTATGCCAGAACCACCTGGGGGACAGTCCGGGATCACCTGCCAGCCATGCCGGAACCACCTCTCAGACGTACCAGAACCACTTGCCGGAGAAGCTGGAAACACGTCCTGGACAGACTGGAACCACGTGACGGCCATGCCTGAACCACCTGCCGAGCACGGCGGAACCACCTGCCGGACACGCCAAAATCACCTGCGGGCTACGCCAGAACCACTTGGCCGACTCTCCGAAATGACCTGCCGGGCATGTTGGAACCACCTCTCAGACGTGCCAGAAGCACGTGGCGGACAGTCCGGAATCACCTGTTGGGCATACGCAACCACCTCTGAGACGTACCAGAACCACGTGCCGTGCACGCCGGAGCCACCTACCGGACAGACCGGAATCAACTTTTGGGCATGCCGGAACCACCAGTCAGATGTGCCAGAAACACGTGCCGGAGACGCCGGAAGCACCTGCCGAGCACGTCGCAACCACCTGCTCAACTCGCCTGAACCACCTGCCGGACACGCCAAAATCACCTGCCCGCTACACCAGCACCACTTCGGGGACAAGCCGGAATCACGTGAGGGGCATGCCGGCACAGCCTCTCAGACTGAACCTCGTGCCGGACACCACAGAACCACCTGCCGAACAGACCGGAACCACCTGCCGGACACGCCGGAACCACCGGCTCGACCCGCCGGAACGACCGCTGGACATGCAAAATCACCTGCCGGCTACGCCGGAAACACTTGGCGAACACTCCGGAATCACCTGCCGGGCATGCCGGAACCACCTCTCAGATATGCCAGAACCAAGTGCCGGAGACGCCGAAAGCACCTGCCGAGCATGCCGGAGCCACCTGCTCGACTTGCCAGGAACACCTGCCGGACACGCCAAAATCAACTGCCGGGTACGCCAGAACCACCTGGCGGACACTACGGAATCACCTGCCGCGCATGCCGGAACCACCTCTCAGACGTGCCGGAAGCACGTGCCAGACACGCCGGAAACACCTACCGGACAGACCGGAACCACCTGCCAAGCACGCCGGAGCCACCTGTTCGACTCGCTGGAACCACCTGCCGGACAGGCCAATTTCAACTGCTGGCTATGCCAGAACCACCTGGGGGACAGTCCGGGATCACCTGCCAGCCATGGCGGAACCACCTCTCAGACGTACCAGAACCACCTGCCGGAGAAGCTGGAAACACGTCCTGGACAGTCTGGAACCACCTGCCGGCCAAGCCTGAACCACCTGCCGAGCACAAAGGAACAACATGCCAGACACGCCAAAATCACCTGCGTGTTATGCCAGAACCACTTGGAGGACTCTCTGGGATGACCTGCCGGGCATACCGGAACCACCTCTCAGACGTGCCAGAACCATGTGGCGGACAGTCCGGAATCACCTGTTGGGCATGCGCAACCACCTCTGAGACGTACCAGAACCACATGCCGTGCCGGCTGGAACCACCTACCGGACAGACCGGAATCACCTTTCGGGCATGCCGGAACCACCTGTCAGATGTGCCAGAAACACGTGCCGGAGACGCCGGAAGCACCTGCCAAGCACGTTGGAACCACCTGCTCAACTTGCCTGAACCACCTGCCGGACATGCCAAAATCACCTGCCGACTATGCCAGAACCACTTGGCGAACACTCCGGAATCACTTGCCGGGCATGCAGGAACCACCTCTCAGACATGCCAGAACCCCGTGCCAATGACCCCGGAAGCACCAGCCGAGCACGCCGGAACCACCTGCTCGACTCGCCAGAACCACCTGCCGATCACGCAAAAATCACCTGCCGGCTACGCCACAACCAGTTGGTGAACACTTTGGAATCACCTGCCAGGCTTGCTGGAACCACCTGCCAGTCATGCCAAAATCACCTGCCAACTACGCCAGAACCGCTTGGCGGACACTGCGGAAACACCTGTCGGGCCGGCCGGAACCACATCTCAGACGTGCCAGAAACGTGTTCATGAGATGCTGGAAGCACACCCCGAACAGACGGATACCACCTGCCAGAACCGCCTGAACCACCTGCTGAGCACGCCGGAACCACCTGCTCGACTCACCGGTACCACCTCCCTGACACGCCAAAATCACCTGCTGGGTATGCCAGAACCACTTGGCGGACACTCCGGAATCATCTGCCGGACATGACGGAACCAGCTCTCAGACACACCAGAACCAAGTGCCGGAGACGCCGGAAGCACCTGCCGAGCATGCCGGAGCCACCTGCTCGACTCGCCAGAAACACCTGCCGGACACGCCAAAATCACCTGCCGGTATGCCAGAACCACCTGGCGGACACTACGGAATCACCTGCCACGCATGCCGGAACCACCTCTCAGACGTGCCGGAAGCACGTGCCGGACACGCCGGAATCACCTACCGGACAGACCGGAACCACCTGCCGAGCACGCCGGAGCCACCTGTTCGACTCGCTGGAACCACCGTCCGGAGAGTCCAATATCAACTGCTGGCTATGCCAGAACCACCTGGGGGACGGTCCGGAATCACCTGCCCGCCATGGCGGAACCACCTCTCAGACGTACCAGAACCACCTGCCGGACAAGCTGGAAACACGTCCTGGACAGTCTAGAACCACCTGCCGGCCAAGCCTGAAACACCTGCCAAGCACAACGGAACAACCTGCCAGACACGCCAAAATCACCTGCGTGTTATGCCAGAACCACTTGGAGGACTCTCTGGGATGACCTGCCGGGCATGCCGGAACCACCTCTCAGACGTGCCAGAACCATGTGGTGGACAGTCCGGAATCACCTGTTGGGCATGCGCAACCACCTCTGAGACGTACCAGAACCACATGCCGTGCAGGCTGGAACCACCTACCGGACAGACCGGAATCACCTTTCGGGCATGCCGGAACCACCTGTCAGATGTGCCAGAAACACGTGCCGGAGACGCCGGAAGCACCTGCCAAGCACGTTGGAACCACCTGCTCAACTCGCCTGAACCACCTGCCGGACATGCCAAAATCACCTGCCGACTATGCCAGAACCACTTGGCGAACACTCCGGAATCACTTGCCGGGCATGCAGGAACCACCTCTCAGACATGCCAGAACCCCGTGCCTATGACCCCGGAAGCACAGCCGAGCACGCCGGAACCACCTGCTCGACTCGCCAGAACCACCTGCCGATCACGCAAAAATCACCTGCCGGCTACGCCACAGCCAGTTGCTGAACACTTTGGATTCACCTGAAAGGCTTGTGGAACCACCTGCCAGTCATGCCAAAATCACCTGCCAACTGCGCCAGAACCACTTGGCGGACACTGCGGAAACACCTGTCGGTCCGGCCGGAACCACATCTCAGACGTGCCAGAACCATGTGCATGAGATCCTGGAACCACACCCCGAACAGACGGAAAACACCTGCCAGACCCGTCTGAACAACCTGCCGAGCACGCCGGAGCCACCTGCTCGACTCGCCGGAACCACCTACCTGACATGCCCAAATCACCAGCCGGGTATGCCAGAACCACTTGGCGGACACTCCGGAATCATCTGCCGGACATGCCGGAACCAGCTCTCAGACACACCAGAACCACGTGCCGGAGACGCCGGAAGCACCTGCCGAGCACGCCGGAGCCAACTGCTCGACTCGCCAGAAACACATGCCGGACACGCCAAAATCACCTTCCGGGTATGCCAGAACCACCTCGCGGACACTACGGAATCACCCGCCGCGCATGCCGGAAGCACCTCTCAGACGTGCCGGAAGCACGTGCCAGACACGCCGGAAACACCTACCGGACAGACCGGAACCACCTGCCAAGAACGCCGGAGCCACCTGTTCGACTCGCTGGAACCACCTGCCGGACAGGCCAATATCAACTGCTGGCTATGCCAGAACCACCTGGGGGACAGTCCGGGATCACCTGCCAGCCATGGCGGAACCACCTCTCAGACGTACCAGAACCACCTGCCGGAGAACCTGGAAACACGTCCTGGACAGACTGGAACCACGTGACGGCCATGCCTGAACCACCTGCCGAGCACGGCGGAACCACCTGCCGGACACGCCAAAATCACCTGCGGGCTATGCCAGAACCACTTGGACGACTCTCCGAAATGACCTGCCGGGCATGTTGGAACCACCTCTCAGACGTGCCAGAAGCACGTGGCAGACAGTCCGGAATCACATGTTGGGCATACGCAACGACCTCTGACACGTACCAGAACCACGTGCCGTGCACGCTGGAACCACCTACCGGACAGACCGCAATCAACAATTGGGCATGCCGGAACCACCAGTCAGATGTGCCAGAAACACGTGCCGGAGACGCCGGAAGCACCTGCCAAGCACTTTGGAACCACCTGCTCAACTCGCCTGAACCACCTGCCGGACATGCCAAAATCACCTGCCGACTATGCCAGAACCACTTGGCGAACACTCCGGAATCACTTGCCGGGCATGCAGGAACCACCTCTCAGACATGCCAGAACCCCGTGCCAATGACCCCGGAAGCACCAGCCGAGCACGCCGGAACCACCTGCTCGACTCGCCAGAAACACCTGCCGATCACGCAAAAATCACCTGCCGGCTACGCCACAACCAGTTGGGGAACACTTCGGAATCACCTGCCGGGTTTGCTGGAACCACCTGCCGGTCATGCCAAAATCACCTGCCAACTACGCAAGTACCACTTGGCGGACACTGCAGAAACACCTGTCGGGCCGGCCGGAACCACATCTCAGACGTGCCAGAACCATGTGCATGAGATCCTGGAACCACACCCCGAACAGACGGAAAACACCTGCCAGACCCGTCTGAACAACCTGCCGAGCAGGCCGGAGCCACCTGCTCGACTCGCCGGAACCACCTACCTGACATGCCCAAATCACCAGCCGGGTATGCCAGAACCACTTGGCGGACACTCCGGAATCATCTGCCGGACATGCCGGAACCAGCTCTCAGACACACCAGAACCACGTGCCGGAGACGCCGGAAGCACCTGCCGAGCACGCCGGAGCCACCTGCTCGACTCGCCAGAAACACCTGCCGGACACGCCAAAATCACCTGCCGGGTATGCCACAACCACCTGGCGGACACTCCAAAACCACCTGTCGCGCATGCCGGAACCACCTCTCAGACGTGCCGGAAGCACGTGCCGGACACGCCGGAAACACCTACCGGACAGACCGGAACCACCTGCCGAGCACGCCGGAGCCACCTGTTCGACTCGCTGGAACCACCTGCCGGACAGGCCAATATCAACTGCTGGCTATGCCAGAACCACCTGGGGGACGGTCCGGAATCACCTGCCAGCCATGGCGGAACCACCTCTCAGACGTACCAGAACCACCTGCCGGAGAAGCTGGAAACACGTCCTGGACAGTCTGGAACCACCTGCCGGCCAAGCCTGAACCAACTGCCAAGCACAACGGAACAACCTGCCAGACACGCCAAAATCACCTGCGTGTTATGCCAGAACCACTTGGAGGACTCTCTGGGATGACCTGCCGGGCATGCCGGAACCACCTCTCAGACGTGCCAGAACCATGTGGCGGACAGTCCGGAATCACCTGTTGGGCATGCGCAACCACCTCTGAGACGTACCAGAACCACATGACGTGCAGGCTGGAACCACCTACCGGACAGACCGGAATCACCTTTCGGGCATGCCGGAACCACCTGTCAGATGTGCCAGAAACACGTGCCGGAGACGCCGGAAGCACCTGCCAAGCACGTTGGAACCACCTGCTCAACTCGCCTGAACCACCTGCCGGACATGCCAAAATCACCTGCCGACTATGCCAGAACCACTTGGCGAACACTCCGGAATCACTTGCCGGGCATGCAGGAACCACCTCTCAGACATGCCAGAAGCCCGTGCCAATGACCCCGGAAGCACCAGCCGAGCACGCCGGAACCACCTGCTCGACTCGCCAGAACCACCTGCCGGACACGCAAAAATCACCTGCCGGCTACGCCACAACCAGTTGGGGAACACTTCGGAATCACCTGCCGGGTTTGCTGGAACCACCTGCCGGTCATGCCAAAATCACCTGCCAACTACGCCAGTACCACTTGGCGGACACTGCAGAAACACCTGTCGGGCCGGCCGGAACCACATCTCAGAGATGCCAGAACCATGTGCATGAGAGGCTGGAACCACACCCCGAACAGACGGAAAACACCTGCCAGACCCGTCTGAACAACCTGCCGAGCACGCCGGAGCCACCTGCTCGACTCGCCGGAACCACCTACCTGACATGCCCAAATCACCAGCCGGGTATGCCAGAACCACTTGGCGGACACTCCGGAATCATCTGCCGGACATGCCGGAACCAGCTCTCAGACACACCAGAACCACGTGCCGGAGACGCCGGAAGCACCTGCCGAGCAGGCCGGAGCCACCTGCTCGACTTGCCAGAAACACCTGCCGGACACGCCAAAATCACCTGCCGGGTATGCCAGAACCACCTGGCGGACACTACGGAATCACCTGCCGCACATGCCGGAACCACCTCTCAGACGTGCCGGAAGCACGTGCCAGACACGCCGGAAACACCTACCGGACAGACCGGAACCACCTGCCAAGAACGCCAGAGCCACCTCTTCGACTCGCTGGAACCACCTGCCGGACAGGCCAATATCAACTGCTGGCTATGCCAGAACCACCTGGGGGACAGTCCGGGATCACCTGCCAGCCATGGCGGAACCACCTCTCAGACGTACCAGAACCACCTGCCGGAGAAGCTGGAAACACGTCCTGGACAGACTGGAACCACTTGACGGCCATGCCTGAACCACCTGCCGAGCACGGCGGAACCACCTGCCGGACACGCCAAAATCACCTGCGGGCTACGCCAGAACCACTTGGCCGACTCTTCGAAATGACCCGCCGGGCATGTTGGAACCACCTCTCAGACGTGCCAGAAGCACGTGGCGGACAGTCCGGGATCACCTGTTGGGCATACGCAACCACCTCTGAGACGTACCAGAACCACGTGCCGTGCACGCCGGAACCACCTACCGGACAGACCGGAATCAACTTTTGGGCATGCCGGAACCACCAGTCAGATGTGCCAGAAAAACGTGCCGGAGACGCCGGAAGCACCTGCCGAGCACGTCGCAACCACCTGCTCAACTCGCCTGAACCACCTGCCGGACACGCCAAAATCACCTGCCCGCTACACCAGCACCACTTCGGGGACAAGCCGGAATCACGTGAGGGGCATGCCGGCACAGCCTCTCAGACTGAACCTCGTGCCGGACACCACAGAACCACCTGCCGGACAGACCGGAACCACCTGCCGGACACGCCGGAACCACCGGCTCGACCCGCCGGAACGACCGCTGGACATGCAAAATCACCTGCCGGCTACGCCGGAAACACTTGGCGAACACTCCGGAATCACCTGCCAGGCATGCCGGAACCACCTCTCAGATATGCCAGAACCACATGCCAATGACCCCGGAAGCACCTGCCGAGCACGCCGGAACCACCTGCTCGACTCGCCAGAACCACCTGCCGGACACTCAAAAATCACCTGCCGGCTACGCCACAACCAGTTTGGGAACACTTCGGAATCACCTGCCGGGCTTGCTGGAACCAGCTGCCGGTCATGCCAAAATCACCTGCCAACTACGCCAGTACCACTTGGCGGACACTGCGGAAACACCTGTCGGGCCGGCCGGAACCACATCTCAGACGTGCCAGAACCATGTGCATGAGATGCTGGAACCACACCCCGAAAAGACGGAAAACACCTGGCAGACCCGTCTGAACAACCTGCCGAGCACGCCGGAGCCACCTGCTGACTCGCCGGAACCACCTACCTGACATGCCCAAATCACCAGCCGGGTATGCCAGAACCACTTGGCGGACACTCCGGAATCATCTGCCAGACATGCCGGAACCAGCTCTCAGACACACCAGAACCAAGTGCCGGAGACGCCGGAAGCACCTGCCGAGCATGCCGGAGCCACCTGCTCGACTCGCCAGAAACACCTGCCGCACACGCCAAAATCACCTGATCGCTACACCAGCACCACTTCGGGGACAAGCCGGAATCACGTGAGGGGCATGCCGGCACAGCCTCTCAGACTGAACCTCGTGCCGGACACCACAGAACCACCTGCCGGACAGACCGGAACCACCTGCCGGACACGCCGGAACCACCGGCTCGACCCGCCGGAACGACCGCTGGACATGCAAAATCACCTGCCGGCTACGCCGGAAACACTTGGCGAACACTCCGGAATCACCTGCCGGGCATGCCGGAACCACCTCTCAGATATGCCAGAACCACATGCCAATGACCCCGGAAGCACCTGCCGAGCACGCCGGAACCACCTGCTCGACTCGCCAGAACCACCTGCCGGACACGC
>NW_027227126.1:0-21076 GCF_037783145.1 Equus przewalskii
AGCACGTTGGAACCACCTGCTCAACTCGCCTGAACCACCTGCCGGACATGCCAAAATCACCTGCCGACTATGCCAGAACCACTTGGCGAACACTCCGGAATCACTTGCCGGGCATGCAGGAACCACCTCTCAGACATGCCAGAACCCCGTGCCAATGACCCCGGAAGCACCAGCCGAGCACGCCGGAACCACCTGCTCGACTCGCCGGAACCACCTGCCGATCACGCAAAAATCACCTGCCGGCTATGCCACAACCAGCTGGTGAACACTTTGGAATCACCTGCCAGGCTTGCTGGAACCACCTGCCAGTCATGCCAAAATCACCTGCCAACTACGCCAGAACCGCTTGGCGGACACTGCGGAAACACCTGTCGGGCCGGCTGGAACCACATCTCACACGTGCCAGAAACGTGTTCATGAGATGCTGGAACCACACCCCGAACAGACGGATACCACCTGCCAGAACCGCCTGAACCACCTGCTGAGCACGCCGGAACCACCTGCTCGACTCACCGGTACCACCTCCCTGACACGCCAAAATCACCTGCTGGGTATGCCAGAACCACTTGGCGGACACTCCGGAATCATCTGCCGGACATGCCGGAACCAGCTCTCAGACACACCAGAACCAAGTGCCGGAGACGCCGGAAGCACCTGTCGAGCATGCCGGAGCCACGTGCTCGACTCGCCAGAAACACCTGCCGGACACGCCAAAATCACCTGCCGGGTATGCCAGAACCACCTGGCGGACACTACGGAATCACCTGCCGCGCATGCCGGAACCACCTCTCAGACGTGCCGGAAGCACGTGCCAGACACGCCGCAAACACCTACCGGACAGACCGGAACCACCTGCCAAGAACGCCGGAGCCACCTGTTCGACTCCCTGGAACCACCTGCCGGACAGGCCAATATCAACTGCTGGCTATGCCAGAACCACCTGGGGGACAGTCCGGGATCACCTGCCAGCCATGGAGGAACCACTTCTCAGACATACCAGAACCACCTGCCGGAGAAGCTGGAAACACGTCCTGGACAGACTGGAACCACGTGACGGCCATGCCTGAACCACCTGCCGAGCACGGCGGAACCACCTGCCGGACACGCCAAAATCACCTGCGGGCTACGCCAGAACCACTTGGACGAATCTCCGAAATGACCTGCCAGGAATGTTGGAACCACCTCTGACGTGCCAGAAGCACGTGGCGGACAGTCCGGAATTACCTGTTGGGCATACGCAACCACCTCTGAGACGTACCAGAACCACGTGCCGTGCAGGCCAGAACCACATACCGGACAGACCGGAATCAGCTTTTGGGCATGCCGGAACCACCAGTCAGATGTGCCAGAAACACGTGCCGGAGACGCCGGAAGCACCTGCCGAGCACGTCGCAACCACCTGCTCAACTCGCCTGAACCACCTGCCGGACACGCCAAAATCACCTGCCCGCTACACCAGCACCACTTCGGGGACAAGCCGGAATCACGTGGGGGCATGCCGGCACAGCCTCTCAGACTGAACCTCGTGCCGGACACCACAGAACCACCTGCCGGACAGACCGGAACCACCTGCCGGACACGCCGGAACCACCGGCTCGACCCGCCGGAACGACCGCTGGACATGCAAAATCACCTGCCGGCTACGCCGGAAACACTTGGCGAACACTCCAGAATCATCTGCCGGACATGCCGGAACCAGCTCTCAGATAAGCCAGAACCACGTGCCAATGACCCCGGAAGCACCTGCCGAGCTCGCCGGAACCACCTGCTCGACTCGCCAGAACCACCTGCCGGACACGCCAAAATCACCTGCCCGGTACGCCAGAACCACCTGGCGGACACTACGAGACCACATGTCGGGCATGCCGGAACCACCTCTCAGACGTGCCGGAAGCACGTGCCAGACACGCCGGAAACAACTACCGGACACACCGGAACCACCTGCCAAGAACGCCGGAGCCACCTGTTCGACTCGCTGGAACCACCTGCCGGACAGGCCAATATCAACTGCTGGCTATGCCAGAACCACCTGGGGGACGGTCCGGGATCACCTGCCAGCCATGGCGGAACCACCTCTCAGACGTACCAGAACCACCTGCCGGAGAAGCTGGAAACACGTCCTGGACAGACTGGAACCACGTGACGGCCATGCCTGAACCACCTGCCGAGCACGGCGGAACCACCTGCCGGACACGCCAAAATCACCTGCCGGCTACGCCAGAACCACTTGGACGACTCTCCGAAATGACCTGCCGGGCATGTTGGAACCACCTCTCAGACGTGCCAGAAGCACGTGGCGGACAGTCCGGAATCACCTGTTGGGCATACGCAACCACCTCAGAGACGTACCAGAACCACGTGCCGTGCACGCCGGAACCACCTACCGGACAGACCGGAATCAACTTTTGGGCATGCCGGAACCACCAGTCAGATGTGCCAGAAACACGTGCCGGAGACGCCGGAAGCACCTGCCGAGCACGTCGCAACCACCTGCTCAACTCGCCTGAACCACCTGCCGGACACGCCAAAATCACCTGCCCGCTACACCAGCACCACTTCGGGGACAAGCCGGAATCACGTGAGGGGCATGCCGGCACAGCCTCTCAGACTGAACCTCGTGCCGGACACCACAGAACCACCTGCCGGACAGACCGGAACCACCTGCCGGACACGCCGGAACCACCAGCTCGACCCGCCGGAACGACCGCTGGACATGCAAAATCACCTGCCGGCTACGCCGGAAACACTTGGCGAACACTCCGGAATCACCTGCCGGGCATGCCGGAACCACCTCTCAGATATGCCAGAACCACGTGCCAATGACCCCGGAAGCGCCTGCCGAGCACGCCGGAACCACCTGCTCGACTCGCCAGAACCACTTGCCGGACAGCAAAAATCACCTGCCGGCTACGCCACAACCAGTTGGGGAACACTTCGGAATCACCTGCCGGGCTTGCTGGAACCACCTGCCGGTCATGCCAAAATCACCTGCCAACTACGCCAGTACCACTTGGCGGACACTGTGGAAACACCTGTCGGGACGGCCGGAACCGCATCTCAGACGTGCCAGAACCATGTGCATGAGATGCTGGAACCACACCCCGAACAGATGGAAAACACCTGCCAGACCCGTCTGAACAACCTGCCGAGCACGCCGGAGCCACCTGCTCGACTCGCCGGAACCACCTACCTGACATGCCCAAATCACCAGCCGGGTATGCCAGAACCACTTGGCGGACACTCCGGAATCATCTGCCGGACATGCCGGAACCAGCTCTCAGACACACCAGAACCACGTGCCGGAGACGCCGGAAGCACCTGCCGAGCATGCCGGAGCCACCTGCTCGACTCGCCAGAAACACCTGCCGGACACGCCAAAATCACCTGCCGGGTACGCCAGAACCACCTGGCGGACACTCCGAAACCAACTGTCGCGCATGCCGGAACCACCTCTCAGACGTGCCGGAAGCACGTGCCGGACACGCCGGAATCACCTACCGGACAGACCGGAACCACCTGTTCGACTCGCTGGAACCACCTGCCGGACAGGCCAATATCAACTGCTGGCTATGCCAGAACCACCTGGGGGACGGTCCGGAATCACCTGCCAGCCATGGCGGAACCACCTCTCAGACGTACCAGAACCACCTGCCGGAGAAGCTGGAAACACGTCCTGGACAGTCTGGAAACACCTGCCGGCCAAGCCTGAACCACCTGCCAAGCACAACGGAACAACCTGCCAGACACGCCAAAATCACCTGCGTGTTATGCCAGAACCACTTGGAGGACTCTCTGGGATGACCTGCCGGGCATGCCGGAACCACCTCTCAGACGTGCCAGAACCATGTGGCGGACAGTCCGGAATCACCTGTTGGGCATGCGCAACCACCTCTGAGACGTACCAGAACCACATGCCGTGCAGGCTGGAACCACCTACCGGACAGACCGGAATCACCTTTCGGGCATGCCGGAACCACCTGTCAGATGTGCCAGAAACACGTGCCGGAGACGCCGGAAGCACCTGCCGAGCACGTTGGAACCACCTGCTCAACTCGCCTGAACCACCTGCCGGACATGCCAAAATCACCTGCCGACTATGCCAGAACCACTTGGCGAACACTCCGGAATCACTTGCCGGGCATGCAGGAACCACCTCTCAGACATGCCAGAACCCCGTGCCAATGACCCCGGAAGCACCAGCCGAGCACGCCGGAACCACCTGCTCGACTCGCCAGAACCACCTGCCGATCACGCAAAAATCACCTGCCAGCTACGCCACAACCAGTTGGTGAACACTTTGGAATCACCTGCCAGGCTTGCTGGAACCACCTGCCAGTCATGCCAAAATCACCTGCCAACTACGCCAGAACCGCTTGGCGGACACTGCGGAAACACCTGTCGGGCCGGCTGGAACCACATCTCAGACGTGCCAGAAACGTGTTCATGAGATGCTGGAACCACACCCCGAACAGACGGATACCACCTGCCAGAACCGCCTGAACCACCTGCTGAGCACGCCGGAACCACCTGCTCGACTCACCGGTACCACCTCCCTGACACGCCAAAATCACCTGCTGGGTATGCCAGAACCACTTGGCGGACACTCCGGAATCATCTGCCGGACATGCCGGAACCAGCTCTCAGACACACCAGAACCAAGTGCCGGAGACGCCGGAAGCACCTGCCGAGCATGCCGGAGCCACCTGCTTGAATCGCCAGGAACACCTGCCGGACACGCCAAAATCACCTGCCCGGTACGCCAGAACCACCTGGCGGACACTACGGAATCACCTGCCGCGCATGCCGGAACCACCTCTCAGACGTGCCGGAAGCACGTGCCAGACACGCCGGAAACACCTACCGGACAGACCGGAACCACCTGCCAAGAACGCCGGAGCCACCTGTTCGACTCGCTGGAACCACCTGCCGGACAGGCCAATATCAACTGCTGGCTATGCCAGAACCACCTGGGGGACAGTCCGGGATCACCTGCCAGCCATGGCGGAACCACCTCTCAGACGTACCAGAACCTCCTGCCGGAGAAGATGGAAACACGTCCTGGACAGACTGGAACCACGTGACGGCCATGCCTGAACCACCTGCCGAGCACGGCGGAACCACCTGCCGGACACGCCAAAATCACGTGCGGGCTACGCCAGAACCACTTGGACGACTCTCCGAAATGACCTGCCAGGCATGTTGGAACCACCTCTGACGTGGCAGAAGCACGTGGCAGACACTCCGGAATTACCTGTTGGGCATACGCAACCACCTCTGAGACGTACCAGAACCACATGCCGTGCACGCCAGAACCACATACCGGACAGACTTGAATCAACTTTTGGGCATGCCGGAACCACCAGTCAGATGTGCCAGAAACACGTGCCGGAGACGCCGGAAGCACCTGCCGAGCACGTCGCAACCACCTGCTCAACTCGCCTGAACCACCTGCTGGACACGCCAAAATCACCTGCCCGCTACACCAGCACCACTTCGGGGACAAGCCGGAATCACGTGGGGGCATGCCGGCACAGCCTCTCAGACTGAACCTCGTGCCGGACACCACAGAACCACCTGCCGGACAGACCGGAACCACCTGCCGGACACGCCGGAACCACCGGCTCGACCCGCCGGAACGACCGCTGGACATGCAAAATCACCTGCCGGCTACGCTGGAAACACTTGGCGAACACTCCGGAATCACCTGCCGGGCATGCCAGAACCACCTCTCAGATATGCCAGAACCACGTGCCAATGACCCCGGAAGCACCTGCCGAGCACGCCGGAGCCACCTGCTCGACTCGCCAGAACCACCTGCCGGACACGCAAAAATCACCTGCCGGCTACGCCACAACCAGTTGGGGAACACTTCGGAATCACCTGCCGGGCTTGCTGGAACCACCTGCCGGTCATGCCAAAATCACCTGCCAACTACGCCAGTACCACTTGGCGGACACTGTGGAAACACCTGTCGGGCCGGCCGGAACCACATCTCAGACGTGCCAGAACCATGTGCATGAGATGCTGGAACCACACCCCGAACAGACGGAAAACACCTGCCAGACCCGTCTGAACAACCTGCAGAGCACGCCGGAGCCACCTGCTCGACTCGGCGGAACCACCTACCTGACATGCCCAAATCACCAGCCGGGTATGCCAGAACCACTTGGCGGACACTCCGGAATCATCTGCCGGACATGCCGGAACCAGCTCTCAGACACACCAGAACCACGTGCCGGAGACGCCGGAAGCACCTGCCGAGCATGCCGGAGCCACCTGCTCGACTCGCCAGAAACACCTGCCGGACACGCCAAAATCACCTGCCGGGTACGCCAGAACCACCTGGCGGACACTCCGAAACCAACTGTCGCGCATGCCGGAACCACCTCTCAGACGTGCCATAAGCACGTGCCGGACACGCCGGAATCACCTACCCGACAGACCGGAACCACCTGCCGAGCACGCCGGAGCCACCTGTTCGACTCGCTGGAACCACCTGCCGGACAGGCCAATATCAACTGCTGGCTATGCCAGAACCACCTGGGGGACGGTCCGGAATCACCTGCCAGCCATGGCGGAACCACCTCTCAGACGTACCAGAACCACCTGCCGGAGAACCTGGAAACACGTCCTGGACAGTCTGGAAACACCTGCCGGCCAAGCCTGAACCACCTGCCAAGCACAACGGAACAACCTGCCAGACACGCCAAAATCACCTGCGTGTTATGCCAGAACCACTTGGAGGACTCTCTGGGATGACCTGCCGGGCATGCCGGAACCACCTCTCAGACGTGCCAGAACCATGTGGCGGACAGTCCGGAATCACCTGTTGGGCATGCGCAACCACCTCTGAGACGTACCAGAACCACATGCCGTGCAGGCTGGAACCACCTACCGGACAGACCGGAATCACATTTCGGGCATGCCGGAACCACCTGTCAGATGTGCCAGAAACACGTGCCGGAGACGCCGGAAGCACCTGCCAAGCACGTTGGAACCACCTGCTCAACTCGCCTGAACCACCTGCCGGACATGCCAAAATCACCTGCCGACTATGCCAGAACCACTTGGCGAACACTCCGGAATCACTTGCCGGGCATGCAGGAACCACCTCTCAGACATTCCAGAACCCCGTGCCAATGACCCCGGAAGCACCAGCCGAGCACGCCGGAACCACCTGCTCGACTCGCCAGAACCACCTGCCGATCACGCAAAAATCACCTGCCGGCTACGCCACAACCAGTTGGTGAACACTTTGGAATCACCTGCCAGGCTTGCTGGAACCACCTGCCAGTCATGCCAAAATCACCTGCCAACTACGCCAGAACCGCTTGGCGGACACTGCGGAAACACCTGTCGGGCCGGCTGGAACCACATCTCAGACGTGCCAGAAACGTGTTCATGAGATGCTGGAACCACACCCCGAACAGACGGATACCACCTGCCAGAACCGCCTGAACCACCTGCTGAGCACGCCGGAACCACCTGCTCGACTCACCGGTACCACCTCCCTGACACGCCAAAATCACCTGCTGGGTATGCCAGAACCACTTGGCGGACACTCCGGAATCATCTGCCGGACATGCCGGAACCAGCTCTCAGACACACCAGAACCAAGTGCCGGAGACGCCGGAAGCACCTGCCGAGCATGCCGGAGCCACGTGCTCGACTCGCCAGAAACACCTGCCGGACACGCCAAAATCACCTGCCGGGTATGCCAGAACCACCTGGCGGACACTACGGAATCACTTGCCGCGCATGCCGGAACCACCTCTCAGACGTGCCGGAAGCACGTGCCAGACACGCCGGAAACACCTACCGGACAGACCGGAACCACCTGCCAAGAACGCCGGAGCCACCTGTTCGACTCGCTGGAACCACCTGCCGGACAGGCCAATATCAACTGCTGGCTATGCCAGAACCACCTGGGGGACGGACTGGGATCACCTGCCAGCCATGGCGGAACCACCTCTCAGACGTACGAGAACCACCTGCCGGAGAAGCTGGAAACACGTCCTGGACAGACTGGAACCACGTGACGGCCATGCCTGAACCACCTGCCGAGCACGGCGGAACCACCTGCCGGACACGCCAAAATCACCTGCGGGCTACGCCAGAACCACTTGGACGACTCTCCGAAATGACCTGCCGGGCATGTTGGAACCACCTCTCAGACGTGCCAGAAGCATGTGGCGGACAGTCCGGAATCACCTGTTGGGCATACGCAACCACCTCTGACACGTACCAGAACCACGTGCCGTGCACGCCGGAACCACCTACCGGACAGACCGGAATCAACTTTTGGGCATGCCGGAACCACCAGTCAGATGTGCCAGAAACACGTGCCGGAGACGCCGGAAGCACCTGCCGAGCACGTCGCAACCACCTGCTCAACTCGCCTGAACCACCTGCCGGACACGCCAAAATCACCTGCCCGCTACACCAGCACCACTTCGGGGACAAGCCGGAATCACATGAGGGGCATGCCGGCACAGCCTCTCAGACTGAACCTCGTGCCAGACACCACAGAACCACCTGCCGGACAGACCGGAACCACCTGCCGGACACGCTGGAACCACCTGCTCGACCCGCCGGAACGACCGCTGGACATGCAAAATCACCTGCCGGCTACGCCGGAAACACTTGGCGAACACTCCGGAATCACCTGCCGGGCATGCCGGAACCACCTCTCAGATATGCCAGAACCACGTGCCAATGACCCCGGAAGCACCTGCCGAGCACGCCGGAACCACCTGCTCGACTCGCCAGAACCACCTGCCGGACACGCAAAAATCACCTGCCGGCTACGCCACAACCAGTTGGGGAACACTTCGGAATCACCTGCCGGGCTTGCTGGAACCACCTGCCGGTCATGCCAAAATCACCTGCCAACTACGCCAGTACCACTTGGCGGACACTGTGGAAACACCTGTCGGGCCGGCCGGAACCACATCTCAGACGTGCCAGAACCATGTGCATGAGATGCTGGAACCACACCCCGAACAGACGGAAAACACCTGCCAGACCCGTCTGAACAACCTGCAGAGCACGCCGGAGCCACCTGCTCGACTCGGCGGAACCACCTACCTGACATGCCCAAATCACCAGCCGGGTATGCCAGAACCACTTGGCGGACACTCCGGAATCATCTGCCGGACATGCCGGAACCAGCTCTCAGACACACCAGAACCACGTGCCGGAGACGCCGGAAGCACCTGCCGAGCATGCCGGAGCCACCTGCTCGACTCGCCAGAAACACCTGCCGGACACGCCAAAATCACCTGCCGGGTATGCCAGAACCACCTGGCGGACACTCCGAAACCAACTGTCGCGCATGCCGGAACCACCTCTCAGACGTGCCATAAGCACGTGCCGGACACGCCGGAATCACCTACCCGACAGACCGGAACCACCTGCCGAGCACGCCGGAGCCACCTGTTCGACTCGCAGGAACCACCTGCCGGACAGGCCAATATCAACTGCTGGCTATGCCAGAACCACCTGGGGGACGGTCCGGAATCACCTGCCAGCCATGGCGGAACCACCTCTCAGACGTACCAGAACCACCTGCCGGAGAAGCTGGAAACACGTCCTGGACAGTCTGGAAACACCTGCCGGCCAAGCCTGAACCACCTGCCAAGCACAACGGAACAACCTGCCAGACACGCCAAAATCACCTGCGTGTTATGCCAGAACCACTTGGAGGACTCTCTGGGATGACCTGCCGGGCATGCCGGAACCACCTCTCAGACGTGCCAGAACCATGTGGCGGACAGTCCGGAATCACCTGTTGGGCATGCGCAACCACCTCTGAGACGTACCAGAACCACATGCCGTGCAGGCTGGAACCACCTACCGGACAGACCGGAATCACATTTCGGGCATGCCGGAACCACCTGTCAGATGTGCCAGAAACACGTGCCGGAGACGCCGGAAGCACCTGCCAAGCACGTTGGAACCACCTGCTCAACTCGCCTGAACCACCTGCCGGACATGCCAAAATCACCTGCCGACTATGCCAGAACCACTTGGCGAACACTCCGGAATCACTTGCCGGGCATGCAGGAACCACCTCTCAGACATTCCAGAACCCCGTGCCAATGACCCCGGAAGCACCAGCCGAGCACGCCGGAACCACCTGCTCGACTCGCCAGAACCACCTGCCGATCACGCAAAAATCACCTGCCGGCTACGCCACAACCAGTTGGTGAACACTTTGGAATCACCTGCCAGGCTTGCTGGAACCACCTGCCAGTCATGCCAAAATCACCTGCCAACTACGCCAGAACCGCTTGGCGGACACTGCGGAAACACCTGTCGGGCCGGCTGGAACCACATCTCAGACGTGCCAGAAACGTGTTCATGAGATGCTGGAACCACACCCCGAACAGACGGATACCACCTGCCAGAACCGCCTGAACCACCTGCTGAGCACGCCGGAACCACCTGCTCGACTCACCGGTACCACCTCCCTGACACGCCAAAATCACCTGCTGGGTATGCCAGAACCACTTGGCGGACACTCCGGAATCATCTGCCGGACATGCCGGAACCAGCTCTCAGACACACCAGAACCAAGTGCCGGAGACGCCGGAAGCACCTGCCGAGCATGCCGGAGCCACGTGCTCGACTCGCCAGAAACACCTGCCGGACACGCCAAAATCACCTGCCGGGTATGCCAGAACCACCTGGCGGACACTACGGAATCACTTGCCGCGCATGCCGGAACCACCTCTCAGACGTGCCGGAAGCACGTGCCAGACACGCCGGAAACACCTACCGGACAGACCGGAACCACCTGCCAAGAACGCCGGAGCCACCTGTTCGACTCGCTGGAACCACCTGCCGGACAGGCCAATATCAACTGCTGGCTATGCCAGAACCACCTGGGGGACGGACTGGGAATCACCTGCCAGCCATGGCGGAACCACCTCTCAGACGTACGAGAACCACCTGCCGGAGAAGCTGGAAACACGTCCTGGACAGACTGGAACCACGTGACGGCCATGCCTGAACCACCTGCCGAGCACGGCGGAACCACCTGCCGGACACGCCAAAATCACCTGCGGGCTACGCCAGAACCACTTGGACGACTCTCCGAAATGACCTGCCGGGCATGTTGGAACCACCTCTCAGATATGCCAGAACCACGTGCCAATGACCCCGGAAGCACCTGCCGAGCACGCCGGAACCACCTGCTCGACTCGCCAGAACCACCTGCCGGACACGCAAAAATCACCTGCCGGCTACGCCACAACCAGTTGGGGAACACTTCGGAATCACCTGCCGGGCTTGCTGGAACCACCTGCCGGTCATGCCAAAATCACCTGCCAACTACGCCAGTACCACTTGGCGGACACTGTGGAAACAACTGTCGGGCCGGCCGGAACCACATCTCAGACGTGCCAGAACCATGTGCATGAGATGCTGGAACCACACCCCGAACAGATGGAAAACACCTGCCAGACCCGTCTGAACAACCTGCCGAGCACGCCGGAGCCACCTGCTCGACTCGGCGGAACCACCTACCTGACATGCCCAAATCACCAGCCGGGTATGCCAGAACCACTTGGCGGACACTCCGGAATCATCTGCCGGACATGCCGGAACCAGCTCTCAGACACACCAGAACCACGTGCCGGAGACGCCGGAAGCACCTGCCGAGCATGCCGGAGCCACCTGCTCGACTCGCCAGAAACACCTGCTGGACACGCCAAAATCACCTGCCGGGTACGCCAGAACCACCTGGCGGACACTCCGAAACCAACTGTCGCGCATGCCGGAACCACCTCTCAGACGTGCCATAAGCACGCGCCGGACACGCCGGAATCACCTACCCGACAGACCGGAACCACCTGCCGAGCACGCCGGAGCCACCTGTTCGACTCGCTGGAACCACCTGCCGGACAGGCCAATATCAACTGCTGGCTATGCCAGAACCACCTGGGGGACGGTCCGGAATCACCTGCCAGCCATGGCGGAACCACCTCTCAGACGTACCAGAACCACCTGCCGGAGAACCTGGAAACACGTCCTGGACAGTCTGGAACCACCTGCCGGCCAAGCCTGAACCACCTGCCAAGCACAACGGAACAACCTGCCAGACACGCCAAAATCACCTGCGTGTTATGCCAGAACCACTTGGAGGACTCTCTGGGATGACCTGCCGGGCATGCCGGAACCAACTCTCAGACGTGCCAGAACCATGTGGCGGACAGTCCGGAATCCCCTGTTGGGCATGCGCAACCACCTCTGAGACGTACCAGAACCACATGCCATGCAGGCTGGAACCACCTACCGGACAGACCGGAATCACCTTTCGGGCATGCCGGAACCACCTGTCAGATGTGCCAGAAACACGTGCCGGAGACGCCGGAAGCACCTGCCAAGCACGTTGGAACCACCTGCTCACCTCGCCTGAACCACCTGCCGGACATGCCAAAATCACCTGCCGACTATGCCAGAACCACTTGGCGAACACTCCGGAATCACTTGCCGGGCATGCAGGAACCACCTCTCAGACATGCCAGAACCCCGTGCCAATGACCCCGGAAGCACCAGCCGAGCACGCCGGAACCACCTGCTCGACTCGCCAGAACCACCTGCCGATCACGCAAAAATCACCTGCCAGCTACGCCACAACCAGTTGGTGAACACTTTGGAATCACCTGCCAGGCTTGCTGGAACCACCTGCCAGTCATGCCAAAATCACCTGCCAACTACGCCAGAACCGCTTGGCGGACACTGCGGAAACACCTGTCGGGCCGGCTGGAACCACATCTCACACGTGCCAGAAACGTGTTCATGAGATGCTGGAACCACACCCCGAACAGACGGATACCACCTGCCAGAACCGCCTGAACCACCTGCTGAGCACGCCGGAACCACCTGCTCGACTCACCGGTACCACCTCCCTGACACGCCAAAATCACCTGCTGGGTATGCCAGAACCACTTGGCGGACACTCCGGAATCATTTGCCGGACATGCCGGAACCAGCTCTCAGACACACCAGAACCAAGTGCCGGAGACGCCGGAAGCACCTGCCGAGCATGCCGGAGCCACCTGCTCGACTCGCCAGAAACACCTGCCGGACACGCCAAAATCACCTGCCGGGTATGCCAGAACCACCTGGCGGACACTACGGAATCACCTGCCGCGCATGCCGGAACCACCTCTCAGACGTGCCGGAAGCACGTGCCAGACACGCCGGAAACACCTACCGGACAGACCGGAACCACCTGCCAAGAACGCCGGAGCCACCTGTTCGACTCGCTGGAACCACCTGCCGGACAGGCCAATATCAACTGCTGGCTATGCCAGAACCACCTGGGGGACAGTCCGGGATCACCTGCCAGCCATGGCGGAACCACCTCTCAGACGTACCAGAACCTCCTGCCGGAGAAGCTGGAAACACGTCCTGGACAGACTGGAACCACGTGACGGCCATGCCTGAACCACCTGCCGAGCACGGCGGAACCACCTGCCGGACACGCCAAAATCACCTGCGGGCTACGCCAGAACCACTTGGACGACTCTCCGAAATGACCTGCCAGGCATGTTGGAACCACCTCTGACGTGGCAGAAGCACGTGGCAGACAGTCCGGAATTACCTGTTGGGCATACGCAACCACCTCTGAGACGTACCAGAACCACGTGCCGTGCACGCCAGAACCACCTACCGGACAGACCGGAATCAACTTTTGGGCATGCCGGAACCACCAGTCAGATGTGCCAGAAACACGTGCCGGAGACGCCGGAAGCACCTGCCGAGCACGTCGCAACCACCTGCTCAACTCGCCTGAACCACCTGCCGGACACGCCAAAATCACCTGCCCGCTACACCAGCACCACTTCGGGGACAAGCCGGAATCACGTGGGGGCATGCCGGCACAGCCTCTCAGACTGAACCTCGTGCCGGACACCACAGAACCACCTGCCGGACAGACCGGAACCACCTGCCGGACACGCCGGAACCACCGGCTCGACCCGCCGGAACGACCGCTGGACATGCAAAATCACCTGCCGGCTACGCTGGAAACACTTGGCGAACACTCCGGAATCACCTGCCGGGCATGCCGGAACCACCTCTCAGATATGCCAGAACCACGTGCCAATGACCCCGGAAGCACCTGCCGAGCACGCCGGAACCACCTGCTCGACTCGCCAGAACCACCTGCCGGACACGCAAAAATCACCTGCCGGCTACGCCACAACCAGTTGGGGAACACTTCGGAATCACCTGCCGGGCTTGCTGGAACCACCTGCCGGTCATGCCAAAATCACCTGCCAACTACGCCAGTACCACTTGGCGGACACTGTGGAAACACCTGTCGGGCCGGCCGGAACCACATCTCAGACGTGCCAGAACCATGTGCATGAGATGCTGGAACCACACCCCGAACAGACGGAAAATACCTGCCAGACCCGTCTGAACAACCTGCAGAGCACGCCGGAGCCACCTGCTCGACTCGGCGGAACCACCTACCTGACATGCCCAAATCACCAGCCGGGTATGCCAGAACCACTTGGCGGACACTCCGGAATCATCTGCTGGACATGCCGGAACCAGCTCTCAGACACACCAGAACCACGTGCCGGAGACGCCGGAAGCACCTGCCGAGCATGCCGGAGCCACCTGCTCGACTCGCCAGAAACACCTGCCGGACACGCCAAAATCACCTGCGGGCTACGCCAGAACCACTTGGACGACTCTCCGAAATGACCTGCCGGGCATGTTGGAACCACCTCTCAGACGTGCCAGAAGCACGTGGCGGACAGTCCGGAATCACCTGTTGGGCATACGCAACCACCTCAGAGACGTACCAGAACCACGTGCCGTGCACGCCGGAACCACCTACCGGACAGACCGGAATCAACTTCTGGGCATGCCGGAACCACCAGTCAGATATGCCAGAAACACGTGCCGGAGACGCCGGAAGCACCTGCCGAGCACGTCGCAACCACCTGCTCAACTCGCCTGAACCACATGCCGGACACGCCAAAATCACCTGCCCGCTACACCAGCACCACTTCGGGGACAAGCCGGAATCACGTGGGGGCATGCCGGCACAGCCTCTCAGACTGAACCTCGTGCCGGACACCACAGAACCACCTGCCGGACAGACCGGAACCACCTGCCGGACACGCCGGAACCACCGGCTCGACCCGCCGGAACGACCGCTGGACATGCAAAATCACCTGCCGGCTACGCCGGAAACACTTGGCGAACACTCCGGAATCACCTGCCGGGCATGCCGGAACCACCTCTCAGATATGCCAGAACCACGTGCCAATGACCCCGGAAGCACCTGCCGAGCACGCCGGAACCACCTGCTCGACTCGCCAGAACCACCTGCCGGACACGCCAAAATCACCTGCCCGCTACACCAGCACCACTACAGGGACAAGCCGGAATCACGTGAGGGGCATGCCGGCACAGCCTCGCAGACTGAACCTCGTGCCGGACACCACAGAACCACCTGCCGGACAGACCGGAACCACCTGCCGGACACGCCGGAACCAACGGCTCGACCCGCCGGAACGACCGCTGGACATGCAAAATCACCTGCCGGCTACGCCGGAAACACTTGGCGAACACTCCGGATCACCTGCCGGGCTTGCTGGAACCACCTGCCGGTCATGCCAAAATCACCTGCCAACTACGCCAGTACTACTTGGCGGACACTGTGGAAACACCTGTCGGGCCGGCAGGAACCACATCTCAGACGGGCCAGAACCATGTGCATGAGATGCTGGAACCACACCCCGAACAGACGGAAAACACCTGCCAGACCCGTCTGAACAACCTGCCGAGCATGCCGAAGCCACCTGCTCGACTCGCCACAAACACCTGCTGGACACGCCAAAATCACCTGCCGGTTACGCCAGAACCACTTGGCGGACACTCCGAAATCACCTGTCGCGCATGCCGGAACCACCTCTCAGACGTGCCGGAAGCACGTGCCGGACACGCCGGAATCACCTACCGGACAGACCAGAACCAACTGCCGAGCACGCCGGAGCCACCTGTTCGACTCGCTGGAACCGCCTGAGGGACAGGCCAATATCAACCGCTGTCTATGCCAGAACCAACTGGGGGACGGTCCGGAATCACCTGCCAGCCATGGCGGAACCACCTCTCAGCCGTACCAGAACCACCTGCCGGAGAAGCTGGAAACACGTCCTAGAGAGTCTGGAACCACCTGCCGGCCAAGCCTGAACCACCTGCCAAGCACAACGGCACAACCTGCCAGACACTCCAAAATCACCTGCGTGTTATGCCAGAACCACTTGGAGGACTCTCTGGGATGACCTGCCGGGCATGCCGGAACCACCTCTCAGACGTGCCAGAAGCACGTGGCGGACAGTCCGGAATCACCTGTTGGGCATTCGCAACCACCTCTGAGACGTACCAGAACCACGTGCCGTGCACTCCGGAACCACCTACCGGACAGACCGGAATCAACTTTTGGGCATGCCGGAACCACCAGTCACATGTGCCAGAAACATGTGCCGGAGATGCCGGAAGCACCTGCCGAGCACGTCGCAACCACCTGCTCAACTCGCCTGAACCACCTGCCGGACACGCCAAAATCACCTGCCCGCTACACCAGCACCACTTCGGGGACAAGCCGGAATCACATGAGGGGCATGCCGGCACAGCCTCTCAGACTGATCCTCGTGCCGGACACCACAGAACCACCTGCCGGACAGACCGGAACCACCTGCCGGACACGCCGGAACCACCGGCTCGACCCGCCGGAACGACCGCTGGACATGCAAAATCACCTGCCGGCTACGCCGGAAACACTTGGCGAACACTCCGGAATCACCTGCCGGGCATGCCGGAACCACCTCTCAGATATGCCAGAACCACGTGCCAATGACCCCGGAAGCACCTGCCGAGCACGCCGGAACCACCTGCTCGACTCGCCAGAACCACCTGCCGGACACGCAAAAATCACCTGCCGGCTACGCCACAACCAGTTGGGGAACACTTCGGAATCACCTGCCGGGCTTGCTGGAACCACCTGCCGGTCATGCCAAAATCACCTGCCAACTACGCCAGTACCACTTGGCGGACACTGTGGAAACACCTGTCGGGCCGGCCGGAACCACATCTCAGACGTGCCAGAACCATGTGCATGAGATGCTGGAACCACACCCCGAACAGACGGAAAACACCTGCCAGACCCGTCTGAACAACCTGCCGAGCACGCCGGAGCCACCTGCTCGACTCGCCAGAACCACCTACCTGACATGCCCAAATCACCAGCCGGGTATGCCAGAACCACTTGGCGGACACTCCAGAATCATCTGCCGGACATGCCGGAACCAGCTCTCAGACACACCAGAACCACGTGCCGGAGACGCCGGAAGCACCTGCCGAGCATGCCGGAGCCACCTGCTCGACTCGCCAGAAACACCTGCCGGACACGCCAAAATCACCTGCCGGGTATGCGAGAACCACCTGGCGGACACTCCGAAACCACCTGTCGCGCATGCCGGAACCACCTCTCAGACGTGCCGGAAGCACGTGCCGGACACGCCGGAATCAACTACCGGACAGACCGGAACCACCTGCCGAGCACGCCGGAGCCACCTGTTCGACTCGCTGGAACCACCTGCCGGACAAGCCAATATCAACTGCTGGCTATGCCAGAACCACCTGGGGGACGGTCCGGAATCACCTGCCAGCCATGGCGGAACCACCTCTCAGACGTACCAGAACCACCTGCCGGAGAACCTGGAAACACGTCCTGGACAGTCTGGAACCACCTGCCGGCCAAGCCTGAACCACCTGCCAAGCACAACGGCACAACCTGCCAGACACGCCAAAATCACCTGCGTGTTATGCCAGAACCACTTGGAGGACTCTCTGGGATGACCTGCCGGGCATGCCGGAACCACCTCTCAGACGTGCCAGAACCATGTGGCGGACAGTCCGGAATCACCTGTTGGGCATGCGCAACCACCTCTGAGACGTACCAGAACCACATGCCGTGCAGGCTGGAACCACCTACCGGACAGACCGGAATCACCTTTCGGGCATGCCGGAACCACCTGTTAGATGTGCCAGAATCACGTGCCGGAGACGCCGGAAGCACCTGCCAAGCACGTTGGAACCACCTGCTCAACTCGCCTGAACCACCTGCCGGACATGCCAAAATCACCTGCCGACTATGCCAGAACCACTTGGCGAACACTCCGGAATCACTTGCCGGGCATGCAGGAACCACCTCTCAGACATGCCAGAACCCCGTGCCAATGACCCCGGAAGCACCAGCCGAGCACGCCGGAACCACCTGCTCGACTCGCCAGAACCACCTGCCTGACACGCAAAAATCACCTGCGGGCTACGCCACAACCAGTTGGTGAACACTTTGGAATCACCTGCCAGGCTTGCTGGAACCACCTGCCAGTCATGCCAAAATCACCTGCCAACTACGCCAGAACCGCTTGGCGGACACTGCGGAAACACCTGTCGGGCCGGCTGGAACCACATCTCAGACGTGCCAGAAACGTGTTCATGAGATGCTGGAACCACACCCCGAACAGACGGATACCACCTGCCAGAACCGCCTGAACCACCTGCTGAGCACGCCGGAACCACCTGCTCGACTCACCGGTACCACCTCCCTGACACGCCAAAATCACCTGCTGGGTATGCCAGAACCACTTGGCGGACACTCCGGAATCATCTGCCGGACATGCCGGAACCAGCTCTCAGACACACCAGAACCAAGTGCCGGAGACGCCGGAAGCACCTGCCGAGCATGCCGGAGTCACGTGCTCGACACGCCAGAAACACCTGCCGGACACGCCAAAATCACCTGCCGGGTATGCCAGAACCACCTGGCGGACACTACGGAATCACTTGCCGCGCATGCCGGAACCACCTCTCAGACGTGCCGGAAGCACGTGCCAGACACGCCGGAAACACCTACCGGACAGACCGGAACCACCTGCCAAGAACGCAGGAGCCACCTGTTCGACTCGCTGGAACCACCTGCCGGACAGGCCAATATCAACTGCTGGCTATGCCAGAACCACCTGGGGGACGGACTGGGATCACCTGCCAGCCATGGCGGAACCACCTCTCAGACGTACGAGAACCACCTGCCGGAGAAGCTGGAAACACGTCCTGGACAGACTGGAACCACGTGACGGCCATGCCTGAACCACCTGCCGAGCACGGCGGAACCACCTGCCGGACACGCCAAAATCACCTGCGGGCTACGCCAGAACCACTTGGACGACTCTCCGAAATGACCTGCCGGGCATGTTGGAACCACCTCTCAGACGTGCCAGAAGCACGTGGCGGACAGTCCGGAATCACCTGTTGGGCATACGCAACCACCTCTGACACGTACCAGAACCACGTGCCGTGCACGCCGGAACCACCTACCGGACAGACCGGAATCAACTTTTGGGCATGCCGGAACCACCAGTCAGATGTGCCAGAAACACGTGCCGGAGACGCCGGAAGCACCTGCCGAGCACGTCGCAACCACCTGCTCAACTCGCCTGAACCACCTGCCGGACACGCCAAAATCACCTGCCCGCTACACCAGCACCACTTCGGGGACAAGCCGGAATCACATGAGGGGCATGCCGGCACAGCCTCTCAGACTGAACCTCGTGCCGGACACCACAGAACCACCTGCCGGACAGACCGGAACCAACTGCCGGACACGCTGGAACCACCTGCTCGACCCGCCGGAACGACCGCTGGACAAGCAAAATCACCTGCCGGCTACGCCGGAAACACTTGGCGAACACTCCGGAATCACCTGCCGGGCATGCCGGAACCACCTCTCAGATATGCCAGAACCACGTGCCAATGACCCCGGAAGCACCTGCCGAGCACGCCGGAACCACCTGCTCGACTCGCCAGAACCACCTGCCGGACACGCAAAAATCACCTGCCGGCTACGCCACAACCAGTTGGGGAACACTTCGGAATCACCTGCCGGGCTTGCTGGAACCACCTGCCGGTCATGCCAAAATCACCTGCCAACTACGCCAGTACCACTTGGCGGACACTGTGGAAACACCTGTCGGGCCGGCCGGAACCACATCTCAGACGTGCCAGAACCATGTGCATGAGATGCTGGAACCACACCCCGAACAGACGGAAAACACCTGCCAGACCCGTCTGAACAACCTGCCGAGCACGCCGGAGCCACCTGCTCGACTCGCCGGAACCACCTACCTGACATGCCCAAATCACCAGCCGGGTATGCCAGAACCACTTGGCGGACACTCTGGAATCATCTGCCGGACATGCCGGAACCAGCTCTCAGACACACCAGAACCACGTGCCGGAGACGCCGGAAGCACCTGCCGAGCATGCCGGAGCCACCTGCTCGACTCGCCAGAAACACCTGCCGGACACGCCAAAATCACCTGCTGGGTACGCCAGAACCACCTGGCGGACACTCCGAAACCAACTGTCGCGCATGCCGGAACCACCTCTCAGACGTGCCATAAGCACGTGCCGGACACGCCGGAATCACCTACCCGACAGACCGGAACCACCTGCCGAGCACGCCGGAGCCACCTGTTCGAATCGCTGGAACCACCTGCCGGACAGGCCAATATCAACTGCTGGCTATGCCAGAACCACCTGGGGGACGGTCCGGAATCACCTGCCAGCCATGGCGGAACCACCTCTCAGACGTACCAGAACCACCTGCCGGAGAAGCTGGAAACACGTCCTGGACAGTCTGGAACCACCTGCCGGCCAAGCCTGAACCACCTGCCAAGCACAACGGAACAACCTGCCAGACACGCCAAAATCACCTGCGTGTTATGCCAGAACCACTTGGAGGACTCTCTGGGATGACCTGCCGGGCATGCCGGAACCACCTCTCAGACGTGCCAGAACCATGTGGCGGACAGTCCGGAATCACCTGTTGGGCATGCGCAACCACCTCTGAGACGTACCAGAACCACATGCCGTGCAGGCTGGAACCACCTACCGGACAGACCGGAATCACCTTTCGGGCATGCCGGAACCACCTGTCAGATGTGCCAGAAACACGTGCCGGAGACGCCCGAAGCACCTGCCA
>NW_027227127.1:0-14424 GCF_037783145.1 Equus przewalskii
GGAAGGTGCTTCCGGGGTCATTGGCACGTGGTTCTGGCATGTCTGAGAGGTGGTTCCGGCATGCCCGGCAGCTGATTCCGGAGTGTTCGCCAAGTTGTTCTGTTGTAGCCGGCAGGTGATTTTGCATGTCCGGCGGTGGTTCCGGCGTGTCCGGCAGGTGGTTGCGGTCTGTCCGGCAGGTGTTGCTGGGTTGTCCGCCACGTGCTTCTGGTACGTCTGAGAGCTGGTTCCAGCATGCCCGGCAGGTCATCCCGGAGAGTTCTCCAAGTGGTTCTGGTGTAGCCCGCAGGTGATTTTGGCGTGTCCGGCAGGTGGTTCCATCGTGCTCGGCAGGTGGTTCCGGCGTGGGCGGCAGGTGGTTCCAGTCTGTCCAGTAAGTGTTTCCAGCTTGTCCGGCACGTGGTTCTTGTACGTCTGAGAGGTGGTTCCGCCATGGCTGGCAGGTTATTCCGGACTGTCCCCCAGGTGGTTCTGGCATAGCCAGCAGGTGATATTGGCCTGTCCGGCCAGTGGATCCGGCGAGTCGAGCAGGTGGCTGTGGCGTGTTCAGCAGGTGGTTCCGGCGTGTCTGGCATGTGGTTCCGTTCTGTCCGATAGGTCGTTCCGGCATGTCCGGCACGTGCTTCTGGAACGTGTGAGAGGTGGTTCCGGCGTGTCCGGCAGGTGGTTGCGGTCTGTCCGGCAGGTGGTGCTGGGGTGACCGCCACGTGCTTCTGGTACGTCTGAGAGGTGGTTCCAGCATGCCCGGCAGGTCATCCCGGAGAGTTCTCCAAGTGGTTCTGGTGTAGCCAGCAGGTGATTTTGGCGTGTCCGGCAGGTGGTTCCATCGTGCTCGGCAGGTGGTTCAGGCGTGGCCGGCAGGTGGTTCCAGTCTGTCCAGTAAGTGTTTCCAGCTTGTCCGGAATGTGGTTCTTGTACTTCTGAGAGGTGGTTCCGCCATGGGTGGCAGGTGATTCCGGACTGTCCCCCGGGTGGTTCTGGCATAGCCAGCAGTTGATATTGGCCTGTCCGGCCGGTGGATCCGGCGAGTCGAGCAGGTGGCTGTGGCGTGTTCAGCAGGTGGTTCCGGCGTGTCTGGCAGGTGGTTCCGTTCTGTGCGATAGGTCGTTCCGGCATGTCCGGCACGTGCTTCTGGAACGTGTGAGAGGTGGTTCTGGCATGCCAGGCAGGTGATTCTGGAGTGTCGGGTAAGTGGTTCTGGTGTAGCCGAAAGTTCATTTTGGCGTGTCCGGCACGTGGGTCGTGCGAGTCGAGCAGCTGGTTCCGGAGTGCTCGGCAGGTGGTTCCAGTCTGTCCAGGACGTGGTTCCAGCGTGTCCGGCTCGTGGTTCCGTTACATCTGAGAGGTGGTTCCTGCATGCCCGGCAGGTGATTCCGGACTGTCCGCCAGATGGTTCTCGCATAGCCAGCTGTTGATTTTGGCGTGTCTGGCAGGTGCTTCCGGTGAGTCGAACAGGTGGCTCCGGCGTGCTCGGCAGCTGGTTCAGGCGGGTCTGGCAGGTGGTTTCCGTCTGTTCGGGGTGTGGTTCCGGCATCACACGCACAAGGTTCTGGCACGTCTGAGATGTAGTTCTGGCCGGCCCGACAGGCGTTTCCGCAGTGTCGACAAGTGGTTCTGGTGTAGTTGGCAGGTGATTTTGACATGACCGGCAGGTGGTTCCAGCAAGCCCGGCAGGTGATGGAGAAGTGTTCACCAACTGGTTGTGGCGAAGCCGGCAGGTGATATTTGCATGACTGGCAGGTGGTTCTGGCGAGTCGAGCAGGTGGTTCCGGCATGCTCGGCAGGTGCTTCTGGTGTCATTGGCACGTGGTTCTGGCATGTCTGAGAGGTGGTTCCGGCATGACCGGCAGGCGATTCCGGAGTGTTTGTTAAGTGGTTCTGGTGTAGCCGGCAGGTGATTTTGCATGTCTGGCAGTGGTTCCGGTGGGTCAAGCCAGTGGTTCCCGCTTGTCGGGCAGGTGGTTGCAGTCTATCTGGCAGGTGGTTCTGAGGTGTCCGGCAGGAGGTTCTGGCACGTCTGTGAGGTTGTGCCGGCATGCCCTTCACGTGATTCCGGCTTGTCCCCCAAGTGGTTCTGGTGTAGCGGGCAGGTGATTTTGGTGTGTCCTGCAGGTGTGACCGGTGAGTCAAACAGGTGGTTCCGGCGAGTGTTTCCTGTGGTTTCAGTCTGTCAGGGAGATGGTTCCGGCCTGTCCGGCACGTGCTTCTGGCACTTCTGAGAGGTTGTGCTGGCATGCCCGGAAGGTGATTCCGGAGTGTCCGGCACGTGGTTCTGGCGTAGCCGGCAGGTGATTTTGGAATGTCCGGCAGGTGGTTCTGGTACGTCTCAGAGGTGGTTCCACATGCCCAACAGGTGATTCCGGACTGTCTGCCACATGGTTCTGGCACGTCTGAGAGGTGGTTCCAGCATGCCCGGCAGGTCATCCAGGAGAGTCCTCCAAGTGATTCTGGAGTAGCCCGCAGGTGATTTTGGCGTGTCCGGCAGGTGGTTCCGTCGTGCTCGGCAGGTGGTTCAGGCGTGGCCGGCAGGTGGTTCCAGTCTGTCCAGTACGTGTTTCCAGATTGTCCGGCACGTGGTTCTGGTACGTCTGAGAGGTGGTTCCGCCATGGCTGGCAGGTGATTCCGGACTGTCCCCCAGGTGGTTCTCGCACAGCCAGCTGTTGATTTTGGCCTGTCTGGCAGGTGGTTCCGGCAAGGGGAGCAGGTGGCTCTGGCGTGCTCGGCAGGTGGTTCCGGCATGTCAGGCAGGTGGTTCCGGTCTGTCCCGTAGGTCGTTCCGGCATGTCCGGCACGTGCTTCTGGCACGTCTGAGAGGTGGTTCTGGCCTGCCAGGCAGGTGATTCTGGAGTGTCGGTTAAGTGGTTCTGGTGTAGCCGGCAGTTCCTTTTGGCGTGTCCGGCACGATTGTCCTGCCAGTCGAGCAGGTGGTTCCGGCGAGCTCGGCAGGTGGTTCCCGTCTGTCCAGGATGTGGTTCCAGCGTGTCCGGAACGTGGTTCTGTTACGTCTGAGAGGTGGTTCCTGCATGCCAGGCAGGTGATTTTGGACTGTCCGCCAGGTGGTTCTAGCATAGCCAGCTGTTGATTTTGGCCTGTCTGACAGGTGGTTCCGGGCTATCGAGCAGGCGGCTCCGGCGTGCTCGGCAGGTGGTTCCGGGATGTCTGGCAGGTGGTTCCGGTCTGTCCGGTAGGTGTTTCCGGCGTGTCCGACACGTCCTTCTGGCATGTCTAAGAGGTGGTTCCGGCATGCCCGGCAGCTTATTCCGGAGTGTCTGCCGAGTGGTTCTGGCGTAGCCAGCAGGTGATTTTGCCGTGTCCAGCAGGTGGTCCTCGGGAGTGGATCAGGTGGTTCCAGCATACTCGGCAGGTGGCACCGGCGTGTCCGGAACATGTATCTGGCAAGTCTGAGAGGTGGTTCCGGCATGCCCGACCTGTGATTCCGGAGTGTCCGCCAAGTGGTTCTGGCGTACTCGGCAGGTGATTTTGGCGTGTCCGGCAGGTGTTTCTTGCGAGTCGAGCAGGTGGCTGAGGCATGCTCAGCAGGTGCTTCCGGGGTGTCCGGCATGTGGTTCTGGTGTGTCTGAGAGCTGGTTCTGGCATGTCTGGCAGATGATTTCGGAGTGTCCACAAAGTGGTTCTGGCATACCTGGCAGGTGATTTTGGCGTGTGCGCCAGGTGGTTCTGGCGAGTCGAGCACATGGTTCCTGCGTGCTCGGCAGGTGCTTCCGGTGTCCTTGGCACGTGGTTCTGACATGTCTGAGAGGTGCTTCCGACATGCCCGGCAGGTGATTCCGGTGTGTTCGCCAAGTGTTTCTGGCGTAGCCGGCAGGTGATTTTGCATGTCCGGGGGTGGTTCCGGCGAGTCGCACTGGTGGTTCCGGCGTGTCCGGCAGGTGGTTCCGGTCTGTCCGGCAGGGTGTTCTGGGGTGTCCGGCACGAGGTTCTGGCACGTCTGAGAGATTGTGACGGCATGCCCTTCACGTGATTCCGGCTTGTCTGCCAAGTGCTTCTGGTGTAGCAGGCAGGGGATTTTGGCGTGTCTGGCAGGTGTTTCTTGCGAGTCGAGCAGGTGGCTCAGGCATGCTCAAATGGTGCTTCTGGCGTCTCCGGCAGGTTGTTCTGGTGTGTCTGAGAGCTGCTTCTGGCATGTCTGGCAGATGATTCCGGAGTGACCACCAAGTGGTTCTGGCATACACGGCCGGTGGTTTTTGCGTGTCAGGTAGGTGGTTCCGGCGAGTCGAGCAGGTGGTTCCAGTGTGCTCGGCAGGTGGTTCAGGCGGGTCTGGCAGGTGGTTTCAGTCTGTTCGGGGTGTGTTTCCGGCATCTCGGGCACATGGTTCTGGCACGTCTGAGATGTGGTTCTGGCAGGCCCGACAGGTGTTTCCGGAGTGTCCGCCAAGCGGTTCTGGCGTAGCTGGCAGGTGATATTGGCGTGACCGGCAGGTGCTTCCAGCAAGCCCGGCAGTTGATTCCGAAGTGTTCACCAACTGGTTGTGGCGTAGCCGGCAGGTGATTTTGGCGTGTCCAGCAGGTGGTTCTGTGGAGTGGATCAGGAACTTCCGGCATTCTCAGCAGGTGCTTCCGCAGTCTCCAGCATGTTGTTGTGGCACCTCTGAGAGGTGGTTCCAACATGCCCGGCAGGTGATTCTGGAGTGTCCGACAAGTGGTTGTGGAGTAGCCGGCTGGTGATCTTGGCGTGTCCGGCAGATGGTTCTGGCGAGTCAAGAAGGTGGTCCCGGCGTGTCCGGCAGGTGATTCCGGTCTGTCCTGGAGGTGGTTCCGGAGTCTCTGCCGAGTGGTTGTGGCGTAGCCGGCAGGTGATTTTGGCGTGACCGGCAGGTGGTTCCGGCAAGCGCGGCAGGGGATTCCGAAGTGTTCACCAACTGGTTGTGGCGTAGCCGGCAGGTGATTTTGGCGTGTCCGGCAGGTGGTTCTGGCGAGTCGAGCAGGTGGTCCCGGCGTGTCCGGCAGGTGATTCCGGTCTGTCCTGGAGGTGGTTCCGGAGTCTCTGCCGAGTGGTTCTGGCGTAGCCGGCAGGTGATTTTTTCGTGTCCAGCTTGTGTTTGCAGTCTGTCCATGACGTGCTTCTGGCATGCCCTCCAGGTGATTCTGGAGTGTCCACCAAGTGGTTTTGGCACAGCCGGCATATGATTTTGGACTGTCAGGCAGGTGTTTCCGGCATGTCCCACAGGTGTTTCCGGCGAGGTCGGCAGTTGCTTCCAGTCTCTCTGGCATGTGGTTCCGGCACCTCTGAGAGGTGGTTCCGGCATGCCCGGCAGCTGATACCGGAGTGTCTGCCGAGTGCTTGTGGTGTAGCCGGCAGGTGATTTTGGCGTGTCCGGCAGGTGGTTCCGTCGTGCTCGGCAGGTGGTTCAGGCGTGGCCGGCAGGTGGTTCCAGTCTGTCCAGTACGTGTTTCCAGATTGTCCGGCACGTGGTTCTGGTACGTCTGAGAGTTGGTTCCGCCATGGCTGGCAGGTGATTCCGGACTGTCCCTCAGGTGGTTCTCGCACAGCCAGCTGTTGATCTTGGCCTGTCTGGCAGGTGGTTCCGGCAAGGGGAGCAGGTTGCTCTGGCGTGCTCGGCAGGTGGTTCCGGCATGTCAGGCAGGTGGTTCCGGTCTGTCCCGTAGGTCGTTCCGGCATGTCCGGCACGTGCTTCTGGCACGTCTGAGAGGTGGTTCTGGCCTGCCAGGCAGGTGATTCTGGAGTGTCGGTTAAGTGGTTCTGGTGTAGCCGGCAGTTCCTTTTGGCGTGTCCGGCACGATTGTCCTGCCAGTCGAGCAGGTGGTTCCGGCGAGCTCGGCAGGTGGTTCCAGTCTGTCCAGGATGTGGTTCCAGCGTGTCCGGAACGTGGTTCTGTTACGTCTGAGAGGTGGTTCCTGCATGCCAGGCTGGTGATTTTGGACTGTCTGCCAGGTTGTTCTAGCATAGCCAGCTGTTGATTTTGGCCTGTCTGGCAGGTGGTTCCGGCCTATCGAGCAGGCGGCTCCGGCGTGCTCGGCAGGTGATTCCGGGATGTCTGGCAGGTGGTTCCGGTCTGTCCGGTAGGTGTTTCCGGCGTGTCCGACACGTCCTTCTGGCATGTCTAAGAGGTGGTTCCGGCATGCCCGGCAGCTTATTCCGGAGTGTCTGCCGAGTGGTTCTGGCATAGTCAGCAGGTGATTTTGGCGTGTCCAGCAGGTGGTCCTCGGGAGTGGATCAGGTGGTTCCGGCATACTCGGCAGGTGGTACCGGCGTGTCCGGAACATGGTTCTGGCAAGTCTGAGAGGTGGTTCCGGCATGCCCGACCTGTGATTCCGGAGTGTCCGCCAAGTGGTTCTGGCGTACACGGCAGGTGATTCTGGCGTGTCCGGCAGGTGTTTCTTGCGAGTCGAGCATGTGGCTCAGGCATGCTCAGCAGGTGCTTCCGGCGTGTCCGTCATGTGGTTCTGGTGTGTCTGAGAGCTGGTTCTGGCATGTCCGGCAGATGATTTCAGAGTGTCCACAAAGTGGTTCTGGCATACCTGGCAGGTGATTTTGGCGTGTGCGGCAGGTGGTTCCGGCGTGCTCGGCAGGTGCTTCCGGTGTCCTTGGCACGTGGTTCTGACATGTCTGAGAGGTGCTTCCGACATGCCCGGCAGGTGATTCCGGTGTGTTCGCCAAGTGTTTCTGGCGTAGCCGGCAGGTGATTTTGCATGTCCGGGGGTGGTTCCTGAGAGTGGCGCCGGTGGTTCCGGCGTGTCCGGCAGGTGGTTCCGGTCTGTCCGGCAGGGTGTTCTGGGGTGTCCGGCACGAGGTTCTGGCACGTCTGAGAAATTGTGACGGCATGCCCTTCACGTGATTCCGGCTTGTCTGCCAAGTGCTTCTGGTGTAGCAGGCAGGTGATTTTGGCGTGTCTGGCAGGTGTTTCTTGCGAGTCGAGCAGGTGGCTCAGGCATGCTCAGCAGGTGCCTCTGGCGTCTCCGGCAGGTTGTTCTGGTGTGTCTGAGAGCTGCTTCTGGCATGTCTGGCAGATGATTCCGGAGTGACCACCAAGTGGTTCTGGCATACACGGCCAGTGGTTTTTGCGTGTCAGGTAGGTGGTTCCGGCGAGTCGAGCAGGTGGTTCCAGTGTGCTCGGCAGGTGGTTCAGGCGGGTCTGGCAGGTGGTTTCAGTCTGTTCGGGGTGTGGTTCCGGCTTCTCGGGCACATGGTTCTGGCACGTCTGAGATGTGGTTCTGGCAGGCCCGACAGGTGTTTCCGGAGTGTCCGCCAAGCGGTTCTGGCGTAGCTGGCAGGTGATATTGGCGTGACCGGCAGGTGCTTCCAGCAAGCCCGGCAGTTGATTCCGAAGTGTTCACCAACTGGTTGTGGCGTAGCCGGCAGGTGATTTTGGCGTGTCCAGCAGGTGGTTCTGTGGAGTGGATCAGGAACTTCCGGCATTCTCAGCAGGTGCTTCCGCAGTCTCCAGCATGTTGTTGTGGCACCTCTGAGAGGTGGTTCCAACATGCCCGGCAGGTGATTCTGGACTGTCCGACAAGTGGTTGTGGAGTAGCCAGCTGGTGATTTTGGCGTGTCCGGCAGGTGGTTCTGGCGAGTCAAGCAGGTGGTCCCGGCGTGTCCGGCAGGTGATTCCGGTCTGTCCTGGAGGTGGTTCCGGAGTCTCTGCCGAGTGGTTGTGGCGTAGCCGGCAGGTGATTTTGTCGTGTCCGGCAGATTGTTCTGGCGAGTCGAGCAGGTGGTTCCGGCGTGTCCGGCAGGTGTTTGCAGTCTGTCCATGACGTGGTTCCGGCATGCCCTCCAGGTGATTCTGGAGTGTCCACCAAGTGGTTTTGGCATAGCCGGCATATGATTTTGGACTGTCAGGCAGGTGGTTCCGGCATGTCCAGCAGGTGTTTCCGGCGAGTTCGGCAGTTGCTTCCAGTCTCTCCGGCATGTGGTTCTGGCACCTCTGAGAGGTGGTTCCGGCATGCCCTGCAGCTGATACCGGAGTGTCTGCCGAGTGGTTGTGGCGTAGCCAGAAGGTGATTTTGGCGTGTCCGGCAGGTGGTTCTGGCGAGTCAAGCAGGTGGTTCAGGCAAGCCCATCAGGTGATTCCGGAGTGTTCGCCAAGTGGCTCTGGCGTAGCCGACAGGTGATTTTGCATGTCCGGCGGTGGTTCCGGCGGGTCGAGCCGGTGGTTCCGGCGTGTCCGGCAGGTGGTTCCGGTCTGTCCGGCAGGTGGTGCTGGGGTGTCCGCCACGTGCTTCTGGTACGTCTGAGAGGTGGTTCTACATGCCCAACAGGTGATTCCGGACTGTCTGCCACATGGTTCTGGCACGTCTGAGAGGTGGTTCCAGCATGCCCGGCAGGTCATCCCGGAGAGTCCTCCGAGTGGTTCTGGCGTAGCCCGCAGGTGATTTTGGCGTGTCCGGCAGGTGGTTCCGTCGTGCTCGGCAGGTGGTTCAGGCGTGGCCGGCAGGTGGTTGCAGTCTGTCCAGTACGTGTTTACAGATTGTCCGGCACGTGGTTCTGGTACGTCTGAGACGTGGTTCCGCCATGCCTGGCAGGTGATTCTGGACTGTCCCCCAGGTGGTTCTCGCACAGCCAGCAGATGATTTTGGCCTGTCAGGCAGGTGGTTCCGGCAAGGGGAGCAGGTTGCTCTGGCGTGCTCGGCAGGTGGTTCCGGCATGTCAGGCAGGTGGTTCCGGTCTGTCCCGTAGGTCGTTCCGGCATGTCCGGCACGTGCTTCTGGCACGTCTGAGAGGTGGTTCTGGCCTGCCAGGCAGGTGATTCTGGAGTGTCGGTTAAGTGGTTCTGGTGTAGCCGGCAGTTCCTTTTGGCGTGTCCGGCACGATTGTCCTGCCAGTCGAGCAGGTGGTTCCGACGAGCTCGGCAGGTGGTTCCAGTCTGTCCAGGATGTGGTTCCAGCGTGTCCGGAACGTGGTTCTGTTACGTCTGAGAGGTGGTTCCTGCATGCCAGGCAGGTGATTTTGGACTGTCCTCCAGGTGGTTCTAGCATAGCCAGATGTTGATTTTGGCCTGTCTGGCAGGTGGTTCCGGCCTATCGAACAGGCGGTTCCGGCGTGCTCGGCATGTGGTTCCGGGATGTCTGGCAGGTGGTTCCGGTCTGTCCGGTAGGTGTTTCCGGCGTGTCCGACACGTCCTTCTGGCATGTCTAAGAGGTGGTTCCGGCATGCCCGGCAGCTGATTCCGGAGTGTCTGCCGAGTGGTTCTGGCGTAGCCAGCAGGTGATTTTGGCGTGTCCAGCAGGTGGTCCTCGGGAGTGGATCAGGTGGTTCCGGCATACTCGGCAGGTGGTACCGGCGTGTCCGGAACATGGTTCTGGCAAGTCTGAGAGGTGGTTCCGGCATGCCCGACCTGTGATTCCGGAGTGTCCGCCAAGTGGTTCTGGCGTACTCGGCAGGTGATTTTGGCGTGTCCGGCAGGTGTTTCTTGCGAGTCGAGCAGGTGGCTCAGGCATGCTCAGCAGGTGCTTCCGGCGTGTCCGGCATGTGGTTCTGGAGTGTCTGAGAGCTGATTCTGGCATGTCCGGCAGATGATTTCGGAGTGTCCACAAAGCAGTTCTGGCATACCTGGCAGGTGATTTTGGCGTGTCCGGCAGGTGGTTCTGGCGAGTCGAGCAGGTGGTTCCGGCGTGCTCGGCAGGTGCTTCCGGTGTCCTTGGCACGTGGTTCTGACATGTCTGAGAGGTGCTTCCGACATGCCCGGCAGGTGATTCCGGTGTGTTCGCCAAGTGTTTCTGGCGTAGCCGGCAGGTGATTTTGCATGTCCGGGGGTGGTTCCGGCGAGTGGCGCCGGTGGTTCCGGCGTGTCCGGCAGGTGGTTCCGGTCTGTCCGGCAGGGTGTTCTGGGGTGTCCGGCACGAGGTTCTGGCACGTCTGAGAGATTGTGACGGCATGCCCTTCACGTGATTCCGGCTTGTCTGCCAAGTGCTTCTGGTGTAGCAGGCAGGTGATTTTGGCGTGTCTGGCAGGTGTTTCTTGCGAGTCGAGCAGGTGGCTCAGGCATGCTCAGCAGGTGCTTCTGGCGTCTCCGGCAGGTTGTTCTGGTGTGTCTGAGAGCTGCTTCTGGCATGTCTGGCAGATGATTCCGGAGTGACCACCAAGTGGTTCTGGCATACCCGGCCGGTGGTTTTTGCGTGTCAGGTAGGTGGTTCCGGCGAGTCGAGCAGGTGGTTCAGGCGGGTCTGGCAGGTGGTTTCAGTCTGTTCGGGGTGTGGTTCCGGCATCTCGGGCACATGGTTCTGGCACGTCTGAGATGTGGTTCTGGCAGGCCCGACAGGTGTTTCCGGAGTGTCCGCCAAGCGGTTCTGGCGTAGCTGGCAGGTGATATTGGCGTGACCGGCAGGTGCTTCCAGCAAGCCCGGCAGTTGATTCCGAAGTGTTCACCAACTGGTTGTGGCGTAGCCGGCAGGTGATTTTGGCGTGTCCAGCAGGTGGTTCTGTGGAGTGGATCAGGAACTTCCGGCATTCTCAGCAGGTGCTTCCGCAGTCTCCAGCATGTTGTTGTGGCACCTCTGAGAGGTGGTTCCAACATGCCCGGCAGGTGATTCTGGAGTGTCCGACAAGTGGTTGTGGAGTAGCCGGCTGGTGATTTTGGCGTGTCCGGCAGGTGGTTCTGGCGAGTCAAGCAGGTGGTCCCGGCGTGTCCGGCAGGTGATTCCGGTCTGTCCTGGAGGTGGTTCCGGAGTCTCTGCCGAGTGGTTGTGGCGTAGCCGGCAGGTGATTTTGGCGTGACCGGCAGGTGGTTCCGGCAAGCGCGGCAGTGGATTCCGAAGTGTTCACCAACTGGTTGTGGCGTAGCCGGCAGGTGATTTTGGCATGTCCGGCAGGTGGTTCTGGCGAGTCGAGCAGGTGGTTCCGGCGTGTCCGGCAGGTGTTTGCAGTCTGTCCATGACGTGGTTCCCGCATGCCCTCCAGGTGATTCTGGAGTGTCCACCAAGTGGTTTTGGCATAGCCAGCATATGATTTTGGACTGTCAGGCAGGTGGTTCCGGCATGTCCAGCAGGTGTTTCCGGCGAGTTCGGCAGTTGCTTCCAGTCTCTCCGGCATGTGGTTCTGGCACCTCTGAGAGGTGGTTCCGGCATGCCCGGCAGCTGATACCGGAGTGTCTGCCGAGTGGTTCTGGCGTAGCCAGCAGGTGATTTTGGCGTGTCCAGCAGGTGGTCCTCGGGATTGAATCAGGTGGTTCCGGAATACTCGGCAGGTGGTATCGGCGTGTCCGGAACATGGTTCTGGCAAGTCTGAGAGGTGGTTCCGGCATGCCCGCCCTTGATTCCGGAGTTTCCGCCAAGTGGTTCTGGTGTACTCGGCAGGTGATTTTGGCGTGTCCGGCAGGTGATTCTTGCGAGTCGAGCAGGTGGCTCAGGCATGCTCAGCAGGTGCTTCTGGCGTGTCCGGCATGTGGTTCTGGTGCGTCTGAGAGCTGGTTCTGTCATGTCCGGCAGATGATTTCGGAGTGTCCACAAAGTGGTACTGGCATACCTGGCAGGTGATTTTGGCGTGTCTGGCAGGTGGTTCTGGCGAGTCGAGCAGGTGGTTCCGGCGTGCTCGGCAGGTGCTTCCGGGGTCATTGGCACGTGGTTCTGGCATGTCTGAGAGGTGGTTCCGTCATGGCTGGCAGGTGATTCCGGAGTGTTCGCCAAGTGGTTCTGGCGTAGCCGGCAGGTGATTTTGCATGTCTGTCGGTGGTTCCGGCGGGTCGAGCCGGTGGTTCCGGCGTGTCCGGCAGGTGGTTGCGGTCTGTCCGGCAGGTGGTGCTGGGGTGTCCGCCACGTGCTTCTGGTACGTCTGAGAGGTGGTTCCAGCATGCCCGGCAGGTCATCCCGGAGAGTTCTCCCAGTGGTTCTGGAGTAGCCCGCAGGTGATTTTGGCGTGTCCTGCAGGTGGATCCGTCGTGCTCGGCAGGTGGTTCAGGCGTGGCCCGCAGGTGGTTCCAGTCTGTCCAGTACGTGTTTCCAGATTGTCCGGCACGTGGTTCTGGTACGTCTGAGAAGTGGTTCCGCCGTGGCTGGCAGGTGATTCCGGACTGTCCCCCAGGTGGTTCTCGCACAGCCAGCTGTTGATTTTGGCCTGTCTGGCAGGTGGTTTCGGCAAGGGGAGCAGGTGGCTCTGGCATGCTCGGCAGGTGGTTCCGGCATGTCAGGCAGGTGGTTCTGGTCTGTCCCGTAGGTCGTTCCGGCATGTCTGTCACGTGCTTCTGGCACGTCTGAGAGGTGGTTATGGCCTGCCAGGCTGGTGATTCTGGAGTGTCGGTTAAGTGGTTCTGGTGTAGCCGGCAGTTCCTTTTGGCGTGTCCGGCACGATTGTCCTGCCAGTCGAGCAGGTGGTTCCGGCGAGCTCGGCAGGTGGTTCCAGTCTGTCCAGGATGTGGTTCCAGCGTGTCCGGAACGTGGTTCTGTTACGTCTGAGAGGTGGTTCCTAAATGCCAGGCAGGTGATTTTGGACTGTCCGCCAGGTGGTTCTAGCATAGCCAGCTGTTGATTTTGGCCTGTCTGGCAGGTGGTTCCGGCCTATCGAACAGGCGGCTCCGGTCTGCTCGGCAGGTGGTTCCGGGATGTCTGGCAGGTGGTTCCGGTCTGTCCGGTAGGTGTTTCCGGCGTGTCCGACACGTCCTTCTGGCATGTCTAAGAGGTGGTTCCGGCATGCCCGGCAGCTTATTCCGGAGTATCTGCCGAGTGGTTCTGGCGTAGCCAGCAGGTGATTTTGGCGTGTCCAGCAGGTGGTCCTCGGGAGTGGATCAGGTGGTTCCGGCATACTCGGCAGGTGGTACCGGCGTGTCCGGAACATGGTTCTGGCAAGTCTGAGAGGTGGTTCCGGCATGCCCGACCTGTGATTCCGGAGTGTCCGCCAAGTGGTTCTGGCGTACTCGGCAGGTGATTTTGGCGTGTCCGGCAGGTGTTTCTTGCGAGTCGAGCAGGTGGCTCAGGCATGCTCAGCAGGTGCTTCCGGCGTGTCCTGCATGTGGTTCTGGAGTGTCTGAGAGCTGGTTCTGGCATGTCCGGCAGATGATTTTGGAGTGTCCACAAAGCAGTTCTGGCATACCTGGCAGGTGATTTTGGCGCGTCCGGCAGGTGGTTCTGGCGAGTCGAGCAGGTGGTTCCGGCGTGCTCGGCAGGTGCTTCCGGTGTCCTTGGCACGTGGTTCTGACATGTCTGAGAGGTGCTTCCGACATGCCCGGCAGGTGATTCCGGTGTGTTCGCCAAGTGTTTCTGGCGTAGCCGGCAGGTGATTTTGCATGTCCGGGGGTGGTTCCGGCGAGTGGCGCCGGTGGTTCCGGCGTGTCCGGCAGGTGGTTCCGGTCTGTCCGGCAGGGTGTTCTGGGGTGTCCGGCACTAGGTTCTGGCACGTCTGAGAGATTGTGACGGCATGCCCTTCACGTGATTCCGGCTTGTCTGCCAAGTGCTTCTGGTGTAGCAGGCAGGTGATTTTGGCGTGTCTGGCAGGTGCTTCTTGCGAGTCGAGCAGGTGGCTCAGGCATGCTCAGCAGGTGCTTCTGGCGTCTCCGGCAGGTTGTTCTGGTGTGTCTGAGAGCTGCTTCTGGCATGTCTGGCAGATGATTCCGGAGTGACCACCAAGTGGTTCTGGCATACCCGGCCGGTGGTTTTTGCGTGTCAGGTAGGTGGTTCTGGCGAGTCGAGCAGGTGGTTCCAGTGTGCTCGGCAGGTGGTTCAGGCGGGTCTGGCAGGTGGTTTCAGTCTGTTCGGAGTGTGGTTCCGGCATCTCGGGCAGATGGTTCTGGCGCGTCTGAGATGTGGTTCTGGCAGGCCCGACAGGTGTTTCTGGAGTGTGCGCCAAGCGGTTCTGGCGTAGCTGGCAGGTGATGTTGGCGTTACCGGCAGGTGCTTCCAGCAAGCCCGGCAGTTGATTCCGAAGTGTTCACCAACTGGTTGTGGCGTAGCCGGCAGGTGATTTTGGCGTGTCCAGCAGGTGGTTCTGTGGAGTGGATCAGGAACTTCCGGCATTCTCAGCAGGTGCTTCCGCAGTCTCCAGCATGTTGTTGTGGCACCTCTGAGAGGTGGTTCCAACATGCCCGGCAGGTGATTCTGGAGTGTCCGACAAGTGGTTGTGGAGTAGCCGGCTGGTGATTTTGGCGTGTCCGGCAGGTGGTTCTGGCGAGTCAAGCAGGTGGTCCCGGCGTGTCCGGCAGGTGATTCCGGTCTGTCCTGGAGGTGGTTCCGGAGTCTCTGCCGAGTGGTTGTGGCGTAGCCGGCAGGTGATTTTGGCGTGACCGGCAGGTGGTTCCGGCAAGCGCGGCAGTGGATTCCGAAGTGTTCACCAACTGGTTGTGGCGTAGCCGGCAGGTGATTTTGGCATGTCCGGCAGGTGGTTCTGGCGAGTCGAGCAGGTGGTTCCGGCGTGTCCGGCAGGTGTTTGCAGTCTGTCCATGACGTGGTTCCCGCATGCCCTCCAGGTGATTCTGGAGTGTCCACCAAGTGGTTTTGGCATAGCCAGCATATGATTT